>NC_082648.1:73402656-73705687 GCF_028023285.1 Balaenoptera ricei
TCTAATTGTAGAATTGCCTTAAACAGGGGCTATGGCCTCTGCATAATATCAAGAATTTATCATTATGGAAACCAGAAGAATAACAAAGAGCCAGGAATTTAACATTTATTTTCATGTCTATATTCTTCAGTGAAAGCTGAATCAGTGGGGATTTTGGTTCATGTTCCTAACATGCCAATCTCTTCAAGGTTAATTGACTTTAAGATTTGGGAATCACATGAGTGAAGATACTAAATGAAGCTATGACTGAATGTGAGTACTGAGGAGTAATGTATAGAAAGAAGAGAGAGGGGTTCTGAGAAAGAATGGAAGTCAGAGTAGGGGAATGCATAGTCAGGGTCAGAAATATATTGTATAATTACATGTAAACCAAAGAAGAATGAATATCAAAGGAAACGGTAATCAATCATTGAGTATCTGCAGAGACTCCAAGGGGTGCAAGATGTGAACTTTAATGTGTTGCTAGGGTCAGAATATTTTTCTTAACATTAACAAAGCCAAATCTTTCAAAATGATTAAGAAATGGAGGAAATTAAAATTTTTAACACTATCAGTAAAAAATTCAGCCAAAGCAAGCTATCAGTTGTTCACATTAATTTATTAATAATTTAAAGTTTTGAGCATTTAATTATAAATTTTAAGTTGAAGGAATATGCATTTTCCTTCAACCTTTTCTTCTTTGATTACAACCAAATTTCTTGAAAAGTTACTAACATTGTTTCTTTTCCTTCTACCCTCTCATTATGGAATTCATTCAATCTGGTTTATACATAATAACACTGCCTCAACTCTCTTCTCTCAGTTTAGATGAGCTAGTCATCAAAATTAGCTGCAAACAAACATGTCTAGAGTAATGTTAAGAGCAATCAGATATCTTTGGATGGCAGCTTTTCTCAATATTTAGATACTTCTCTCCTTATCCTCTATTCTAAGTAATAGACTTGCAATACCCTAAGACAACATACAACTTCTTAAGCACTTTAACAATCTGACTTTTGTCCGGTTAATTATAATTTTTATTATATTAGCACAAAATATATAGATACTTTCACTTTGGTAAGTTTTCTAGTGTAAAACCTATATCTTCATTCAATTATTTTATATAAAAAAAACAGTAGTCGTCATTGAATGCAAAGTACTAGCTTTCCTCTGATGTGATTTTTCCTTTTTAAAGACAAACCTAATTGTTTGATCCTCCAAGGATCATAAAATTAGTAAGAAAAAGAATGAAGAAAAAATAGTTCAATGTATCAGATTTCAAAAATGTTTCCTGATTTTTAAAAAGTGGCATCCTTAAGTCTTTTTAAATCAACTAAATAATGCAAAACAAACATGGCTTCTTTCTATATCAAACACCTTGGTTAAGTAGGCTGGGGAAACACTGTGCTGCACGGCAGACTGTCATGTCACTTTTGGAGGTTACACAGTGTGAAACTCAAAACCCATGACTCTCCTGGCATAAAATCTAAAGACATCTACCCATTTGAGGAAAGATTTTCCTTCAGTAATGAGAGCCCCATTTAACTGGAGCAGAGATTCAAAATGAAGTCAGTACCATTGTACCACATGTATGTTAAGAGCCACTGAGAATATAAATTTATCTGGGTTTAATATTGATGATCAAGGTTTATTCAGTTCAAATATAGGAACAGTTTGGTCATCTTGAACCCCACAGAGTTCCTAGCATACAGTTTGAGCATAGTAGGAATCACCATATTTGTTGGATTGTTGATTTTACCCTTGGTTCTCATGTGAGTAAATTGAGATGAAGTGTATATTGTCAAAACTTGATAAAATGAGAAGTAGCCTCTTTGAGAAGCATCTATTCAGAAATAGGAATAATAATTTTGTATAAGTAAGGTTCTAGTAACTCTATACAAATGCAGTCAAACTTATACAAGAGTTGAAGTAGAGCCTCATAGGAAAGGAACATATCTCCCAAGAAAGTAACAGCTCAGTTGAAAAAGCTATAACTGCAAATCACTTTTATCATAGAGGTCCCAGTCTCAATGAGGCTACTTCAGCCCATAAGACTGGGCATCTTATTATTAAAATTATTTTCTTCTTTTTTTTATTGAGGTAACTTTGGTTCATAACATTATATAAGTTTCATGTGTACAACATTACAGTTCGACTCCTGAATACACTAGAGCATGCTCACCATCAAAAGTCTAGGTGATGAAAATTATTTTTTATTAAAATTATTTCTCATAGTTCTGGAAGCTAGGAAGTCCAAGATCAAGATTAGGTTTCTGATGAGAGCCCTCTTTCTGCCTTGCAGAAGGCTGCCTTCTTGCTGCAGCACACATGGTCTTTCCTCGGCATGTGCAGTCAGAGAGGGAACAATAGTAAGCTCTCTGGTCTCTTCTTACAAGGGCACTAGTGCTAATCCCATCATGAGGGACCCAACCTCAAGACCTCATTTAAACCTACTTTCCTCCCAAATGCCCCATCTCCAAACACTATCACATTGGGGGTTAGAGCTTCAACATATGAATTTGGGGGAGGAGACAATTCAGTTCATAGCAATAAATAAACACCCCCTACTCCAAATCATACTAATTACCTATCTTCCGTGGAATTCTATACCCCTTTAAATATTATCACATATTTTGTTTCATTTGATTTTAACAGTCATTATATCAAGTATATAGACTAAGTACAGTATCACTGTTTTTCATAGGAAGAAATTTTTTAAAAAAACTAAAACTAAAAAAGCTAAATGCTTCTCATCAAATACTGTCAGCAGAAACAAAAACTATTTCCTATAATTTATCACACCATTATAATTTTGTTATACCATATTGCTACAACATATTTTCAAATCCATGGTAGAAAGAGTTATATATTGGTATGGAATTCAGAGAATAGGGACAGCTGCAATAAAAACCCTTTAGTTCTGGCATTTCTACTGATTTACCCTCAAAGCACTGAAAGATAATTGTTATAAAAACTCAGCAGTAATTAGGTTACCAGTGAACCAGTGTTAGCTTCACTTCAATTTTATAATAAAGTAATGGTAATAAGACTTTGCCAAGCTGAAATAAATTATATTAAAATTGATGTTGATCTATTTATCTAAAAGTTATGACCGGAATAGTTCTCAAAAAATATGTATGAAATACATGCAAAAATATTGTAAAATGTATTTTGTACATTGTACTAATATATATTTTCCCCAGGTAAGGGAGAAAGAAATGCTGTAATGCAGAGAATTTGAAACTTAAACAAGAAAATTATTTTTTAAATAAATGCATGCAATGAAATCCAATGGGCTACATAAACTGAAGAGGTGCCTCTAATTTAAGTGGTATGCATGTGTGTAAGTGCAGGGATCTGGATTTGAATCTATTCCATCCATTTCTACTCAAAGTATATCATTGGAACCCTCTCTTGCCCCATGCTATTAGAATGATTTGAAAAGGCTGCCTACAGATTTGATACCTGCATACAGTTTAATATTTTTAATATCAGGATTATTGTTCTTCTTAGAGTATGTATTTTGCTTTAAAAATGTAAAGGATAGTCACAAATTGAACTGTACATTTGCTACAATCGAGACAGCTCCCTACGATATAATACAACCCCCTGATTCTTGTCTTCCCAATGACTTTAACCCCAAGGCACTAAAAATAACTGTTCTGTCTAACAGTAAGTAGTAATTCAGTTTCCAATTCAGCTAAAACCATAGCTTCACCTCAATTTTAACAGCTGAAATTCTTATGTCCTGTATGGGTCATATCTGGTCACTTTTAAAACCTCTTAAATTCAGTTACTATGGAACCAATGGATATCACATATAGGACCCCCAGGGTGAACTGAAAAGTAAGTGAGAAAATACCTTCCTCAAAAGTCTTCTTTTCAAAATTTTCAAAGAACATTTTATATTGAGCACAATTTATGAGACTTTTTACATTTTTCTTATGATAGGTGGAAGAGCTGTTGATTGAGATCTTACATAGTGATTTCTATTGAAGTTCAACAAACTGCGTTTTAATTACCCAAGGTTCCTTTGGTTCTTACATTGGTGTCACAAAATAGATTACTATAAAACTTTGCAATCATATAATACTAAAGGTTTTGCTAGACCAAGTTGGCAGGTTATCACAGAAACGCATTTGGATAAAGATGAATCAGAGGAATTTTGATATGCCACAAACCCTTAGAAAACAAAGCTAGTGCACTTTTTCATTTCTAAGTGCTTTTTAAAAAAATAACTAACTTTTACTTAGCACAGCTCTTAGGTACAATTGTTATTACTTCATTCACTTTTTTGTTAACTCATCAAATCCTCGCACAACTTTTTGAGCTAAGTTCATTTATTAACCATCTCTCTGCATCAGATAAGGAAACAGACAGACTTGGTAAAATTTTAAAATTCATTCAGATGGTAAGTGAAAAAATCAAAATTCAAATAGAGGCACTCTGGTTCTGGAGATTTCTCCATGTAATCACATTTACATGCTGCTATAACTTTCAAATTCAAATGAATCATAAATGGTAGATATTTTATTAGCCAAAATTGGTAACTCTAAGGACCACATCATAAATCTCCACAAGAGCTCATTTTCCTTGCACTGCCTTTATGTTTCTGATACCATGGTCTGAGTTTTCCTGAACACAAACCTGTCACAAAACTGGTGACAGATTTAGAATAAAATATAAGAACTTATTTATATTTCTTAGCTTATAGATGAAAAGGTAAGCATCTTTCCAAAAAAGCAACTGGCAAACATAAAATGAGTGATTATGGTAATAAATTTGATGAGAATTCAGAACGTTTTGGGGCTTCCACTTCCATCCAAGATGGAGTAATAATGATTCTCTTTCCTGAAACAATCAAAAGAAAATTTAAAAATCCTATACTAAATATATGACATACAGTTTTCAAGACATCAGGCAAGGAAGGAGAGTGATCCCTGAGAAAAGAGGGACAAAACGGTGAGTTTCACACTGGAAATAAGAAACAAAGTGCTGAGTCCCACACTGCCCCAGCTTATTGAGAGTATGCCAGGCCATAGCAAAGGAAAGGGGATCCAGTTGGAGCTGCAAAGTTTCCCTGAATTGGGGACATTTTGCTGAAAGTTCTCAGTTTAGGGGACAGAACCGCAATACAACAACGTGGAATGAATCTCGAAATAATTATATAGAGTGAAGGAAGCCAGACAAAAGAGCATAGTATATAATTTCACTTATATAAAATTCTGGAATACGCAAACTTATTTTGACAGCAGACCAGTGATTACCTGGGGAGGTTCAGTGCAAAGAGATTTGTAGGGAAGGATTACACAACAGCATGAGGAAACTTTTGGGGGTGATGGATATATTCACTATCTTAATTTTAGTGATGTTTTCACAGGTGTATAAATGTCACAACTTATCAAATTGTATACTCGAAATATGTGCAATTTATTGTATTCAACTATACCTCAGGAAAACTATGAAAAACTTTCTGGTGTGAGCATAATGTTTTAGGAAAGTTGGATTTTAGAATTGGTCCTTGCTAAGGACGTGTTTGTGTCTCCTCAAAATTCATGTGTTGAAACCCTAACCCCTAATAGGAAAGTGGAACCTTTGAGAAGTAATTAGATTATGAGGATGAAGCTCCATTATGGGGTTAGTGTCCTTATAAGAAAAAAAAAGTTTTGCCTCTCTCTTTCATCTCCATGTGAGGATACAGCCAGAAGACAGCCACCTATAAATCAGGAAGAGAGCCTTCACCAGAATCGAACCATGCTGGCATGCCGATCTTGAACCTCCAGCCTCCAGAACAGTGAGAAATAAATGTTTGTTGTTTAATTCATTCAGTCTATTGTAATTTGTTATAGCAATCTAAACTGATTAAGACAGTCTTCGTTGAATGATGGCATTTAATAAATGAAAATAAAAGGAAAGGATATGCTCTGCTTGGTGAAGGGTGCAAGCAGAGCAAGAGTATATTGGTTTTAGAGGTCTGTAACTTGAATAATTTGGCTTGAATATTAGTTAATTTGGGTCATATGAGAGAGAGAACAGAAGGAATTTGAGGTTAAATATTGTTGTGGGATAACTGCAATTATCTACGGGCATTGTGTTTTCTATTGCTGCATACAAATTACCACAAATCTAGTGCTTAAAACAACGCAAATTTATTATTTCACAGTTTCCACGGGTCAGGAATCAGCATGAGTGTATTAGTTCCCTATTACTGCTAACTCATTTGCTTAAAATAATACAAATTTCTATTTGTTATATTTCTGGAGATTGAAAATCTGCAATCAATTTCACTGAACTAAAGCTGAGGTGTCAGGTGTCGGCAATGCTGTTTCCTTCAGGATGCTCTCAGGGGATATTCCAATACCTTTCCTTTTTCAGCTTCTACTGGCCTCCTGTATTCCTTGGTTTGTGGCCCCTTCCTCCATTTTCAAACTGTATCACTCCACTCTCTGTTTACACTTTCACATTGTCTTCTAATCTCTTGATTTTCTTGCCTCTGTCTCCTAAGAACCTTTGTATCTAGTGCCCACTGGGATAATTTTTTTTAACATTTTTCCTTGTTTATTGAGTATTTATAGAATATCACTCTCTTTCCAAAATGCAAAATAAATTTGAAGTCAGTAGAATATTGTGAAAAGATTTCACACAGGACACGCTGTCTGCCCCCGGGGTTGCTGACTGCTTCTTGCTGATAGAAGTCATCACTTACCAATGCTGAGACTGCTGCCTATTTCTACTGCTCTTTAAGAGCTTCTGCTCATATGCTTCTGATAGTGAACTTACCTTATGGTGTTCTTTATTTTTTTTTAATTTTTTTCCCTACAACATGCAGATTTTCAACTAAATGAGGCATTTGGGACTCAACTCACCCATCTGAAAATGTTTTTTGTATGATATGAGACCATTTCATCATTGATTTGTTCATTCAGCCATGCATCTGACAATAGATAGCTCCCACTGGGATAATTTAGGCTAATCTCTCCTCTTAAGATCCTTAACTGAATCACTCCTGCAAAGTCTCTTTGCGTTTAAGGTAATATCACACATTCTAGGGATTAACACATGGATATCTTTGGGGAGCCTACCACCATGGATATAATTCAGCCTACCACGATGGAGTTGCTGGGTCCTGCGCACAGGTCTGAACAGGCTGAAATCATGGTGATGGCTAGGGCTTCACTCTTCTACTAGGTCAGAGGTCTTGTTCCAACCTCATTCAGGTTGTTGACAAAATTAAGACTAGGATTTCTTACTGGCTTCCAGCTGAGGAAGTCACCTTCAGTGGCTAGCGGCCATCCTCATGACCTAGTGGCATGACCCTCTCACATCATGCAGTTCACTTTTCGAAACCAGCAAGAGAAAAATTTTCCTGTTATTATGATGGTTGATGACTTACATAAACTTAGTTCTGTGGTACTCAGCATTTTCCCTCAGTTAAGTAAGTTATGAAAAACCCTTTGAATATTTTCATTATATATTTTAGGAAAAATCAGAAGCCTTTTGTAAGGTACTTTTGACATTTAAATATGTTTTATCTTGTTTAAAGTCTCCACCTAACACACACACTAACAAATAAAAAAAATGAAAATATTTCCAAAGTAGAAAAGCATGTCAGCATAAAGCAGTAGCAGGTTCAAAGCAGACAAACAAGAGTCACATTGATGATGCTCAGTGCTCTTTTCTCCCATTTCCAAATGAAAAGCAAATAGAAAAATTCTAGTCTGCAGGTGTTCAATACAAATCAGATACTGAGTTATGACATATGTCTCTGCTGTCTCTAGAATTTATTCTTCTTCAGGACATTTTGCTACAAAATGTACATTACTGACTTTTCTAATACTTTGAGAAGAATGGAACAAAATATAATAAAATAATATATCATAAGTCTTTGTCATTGGTTTAAAAAGAGCATAATGAAATACAACCTCATGTTCATGTTTGATTTAAGTAAAACTACAATGAGAAATTATCAAGAGAAAAAACATTAAATGTGATTCAAAACATACATTTGTATATAAATAACAAGGGAGAAAAAAAAAAACAAAAGTGATATCTATCTCGCTGGCTGCTAAACAAAATGATGAATCTATTCTACCATTTTTAATTAAGTTTTGCCTTTACAAGGGTTTATTGGAAGCTAGGTAGGATAATAACTCTACACGCCTTTCAGAATTATGTTCATATATAGAATTATTTTATCACAACCATATCTAAATCTAAACTGATTGAATATAGTACTTATTTGATATTTCATTAATATGCTCTACTTGATTTTAATTAATATTTTGCATATATATTACATGTCAAAGTAAATTATGAACTAAAGGGCAGAAATTATTTTATATTTGTTTTTTCACTAGTGTCCATATATATGCTTTGAATATTACCAAAAATAATTTATAATGATTCTGTAGATGATTTCAATAAATTTGATTACATTATTTCACACAATTTTAAGCATCCTGTAATCTAGGCATATATTTTCATTGATAGAGGGACAGATACCAACTTGTACTCAATAATACACATAAATATGTTTGTGTGTGTGTATACATGTTGTATATGGTGTACCTGCAAAATGCCTGACACACAGTAATTGCTGTATAACTGGCAACTATAACTACACTTATAGATCAATTCACCTAGCTTTCTATATCTAGAACATCGTAAGAGTAATGGCATTATTCGCTCCATCCTATTAGAAATTGTGTTCAGCAGTTGGTGTTAATGTTTATGATCTAAAGAGAATAATTTAACCTGTATTCCAGAACAGAGCAAAGTTTTCATAGAACATTGGTCTTTTGTAAGTGAGTAGAGAAAAGAAAAAAGCAGTTTCATTATAAATTGCAACTTATGGTGATAACAATAGTGTGTGCATTGAAAAGTAACTGCATTTATGTACCTTTACGACAAATATCTACTGATACAAATTTTAAACTCTTTGAGAAAATATGTATGGTTTGCAATAATTATTTTATTTCCCAGTGTTAGTTCAATTCTGAAAAATAGTGTCTATTATATACTTATATCTAGTTAATGTTTCATTGTTATTTGTTGACTATTCAAGTTCTTGAAGAAATGATCTATAATGGTTCCCTACCATTTTTGCTTTATATTTTCTTAAAATTATAAATACAGTAGTTTATAGTTTATATTTAATTTATATATTTTAAAATATTTATATATAAATATAATAGTGCATTTATATTTAAAATTATAAATAATTTACACTTTGCTTTATATTTATATTTATTTTTAGGCTTCTCAAAACCATGTCAAAAATTGCATGCATATGCAATGCATATGATGCAACGGGACTGGGATTGCAGAAGACAGCTAAAAAACAATTAATAATAATTGTCAGTTTTGTTTTTATATAGATCATGTTCTTGTTACAGACTGTGAAAATAAATTCCAGATAATTCAGTAACATATGGTAAACACCTGAGGCATCAATTTATATATGAATGCTGTCAACATTAAGACCAAAGATTCAGTCTTGAAAATAGTTAATGGCCTTAATCTGCACTGTTAGAAAGTTATGTCCTAAATCAGAAAAAAAAATTATTTAGGAGTAAAAAATTTTAGTGGTTTCTCTAGAAATCTTTAGTTATAAGATATAGTATTATAAATATGACATTAGTTTAAAGGAAATATTATGGACTGAATTAGCCCTGCCTCCAAATTTATACATTGAAATGTTAACCTCAGTACCTCAAAACTGACCGTATTTGGAGATAGGGTCTTTATAGGGGCAATTAAATTAAAATCAGGTTATTAGCATGGCTCTTAATCCAATATGACTGGTATTCTTATAAGAAGGTGAAATTTGGACATAGATATGTACAGAGGGAAGATGATACGAAGACACAGGAAGAAAATGGTGGCTGTCTATAAGCCAAGGAGAGAGTTCTCAGAAAAAACCAACTCTGCTAACACCTTGTCATTGGACTTCCATCCTCTAAAACTGTGAGGAAATAAATTTCTATTATTTAAGCCACCTAGTGTGTGGTAACTTGTTATAACAGCCTTAGCAAACTAATACAGATTTGGTATTGGGAAGTGGGTTGTTGCTCTAACAAATACTTAAAAATATGGAAATAGCTTTGGGATTGGGCAATGAATAGAGGCTGAGAGAATTTTGAGGTGTGAGTTAGAAAAGGCCTAAATTGCCTTTAAAAGATTTCTGATGGAAATATGAATGTTACAGGCATTCCTAGGGACAGTTCACAGAGAAAGAGGAGTGCTATAGAGAAAGCTTCTATCATCTAGAGAATACATATAGCATCATGAATAAGACATTGTTAGATATATTAATGTTAAAAATTCTTCTGATGAGGTTTCTGATGGAAATGAGGAACAGATTATTGGGAACTCGAGGAAAGGTGATCCTTCCTATAAAGTGGCGGAGAACTTGGGTGAAATGTGTTGTAGTATTTTGTGGGAAGTAGAAATTGTACGTGATGAACTTGGATATTTAGCTGCAGAAATGTCTATGGAAGTTGCTGAAGGTGTGGCCTTGTTTCTCCTTGCTGCTTATAGTAAAATGTGAGAGGGGAGAGAGAAACTTAAGAAGAAATCATTATGCAAAAAGGAACTAGAATTGAAGATTTGGAAAATTCTCAGCTGATCCATACCGCAAAAATGAGAAAGTGTGTTCTGGAGAGAACATCGAGAGCGTGCAGAATAACCATTTGCTAAAAAGATTATACATGTGACTCATGGATGCATTCAACCACCTCAACAGAAACCAGAAATAAAGATTTGGGTTTTCAGGAAAGTTCTGTGGAAGATCCTCCTGTCTGATGGATTGGACCTTCATGAATTGCATAGGAGGCCAACAAAGTTGAGAATTTTATACCAGATGAAACACTGCAAACTTAGACTGAACTGGGCAGAGATAGGACAAAATGAGAAATGAGGGAAGGCTCATTTCTAGAATTCTAAAGGATGGTCCAAAAGAGCTATCTGGCTGTGAATGTGTGTTATCCTTCAATAAAAGGGAAGAATGACCCTAAAGGGAGTTCAGAGGTCAGCAGGGCCATTTCTGCCACCCAAGTCCAGAGGGAACAGGCCCACGGGGAGAATGGGAAGAGTAGGTCTGTGACCTCATCAGTTCCAAAGAGTGAGGCCTCTTTATCAGATCCAGAGGGTGTGCCTATTGCCTCAGTTTCAGAAGTCCAGGCCGTGGCCACCCAAGGCCAAGGGGGTGAGGCCACCACTCTGGTGGGCTAAAAGACATGACTGCCACCCCAGTGGGCTGAGAGGACACAGACTTGAGCCAAAGAAGGTTATTCCAGAACCTTAAAATCTAGTGGCATTTTCCCTGATAGTTTTGGACTTACTTGGGATCCTTAACCCTTTTTTTCTTTTTGATTTCTCCAATTTGAAGTTAAAATGTCTATCTTATGCCTGTCTCACCATTGTATTTTAATAATATAGACCTTATCTGTTTTCACAGGATCACAGCTGAAGAGAAATTTTCCTTCAGGATGAATCATAACTCAAGTCTCACCCATACCTGATGTACATGATATTTAGAGGAGATTTTGGACTTAGATTTGTTGCTGGAATAGGTTAATAGTTTGGGGTCTGTTGGGATGAGGTAAATGTGTTTGGCATATGAGAAAGACATAACATTCAGGGTGCCAAACAGTGGAGTACTGTGGGCTTAATTGTGTCCCTCCAAAATTCCTATGTTGAAGTTCTAACTCCTAATGCCTCAGAATGTGACCATATTTGAAGATACTTTACAGAGGTAAAGTTAAAATGAGGTCATTTTGGTGAGCCCTAATTCAGTATGACTGGTGTCCTTATAGGAAGAGGAAATTTGAACAGAGACATGTACAGAGGGAAGATGATGTGAAGACAGGGAGAAGACAGCCATCTACAAGACAAGGAGAGATGCCTGGAATACAAGCCTTCCCTTTTGCCCCTCAGAAAGAACCAACGCAGTTGACACTTTGATCTTGTGTTTGAACCTCTGGAACTATATAATAAAATAAATTTCTGTTGTTTAATCCACTCAGTCTATTATACTTTGTTATGGCAGCACCAGAAAACAGAGAAGACAACTGACTAAAACACTTCTTAAAATGTTCCCTATTATTGAGTAGGAAAAAGAAATAGAAAATTTGGTCATTTATTGGCACTGTGGGCCTTTTGATTCTGTTGTATAATAAATCTAATCATTTTTATTCATATCTTTTAACTACTTGTTTACAATGGAAATGGTATATACATAGCTCTGTATCTATCTATCTATCTATCCTTATAAATAGATTTTGAGCTCCTTCAGGGAAAGATTTTGTATTTATACATAATATAGCATATTACAAATAATATGCATATATGGTATTTCATGTTTGAATAAAATAACTAATTAAATATATATTATTTAATTTACATTAGATGCTCAACCGTATTTGGCCAAAACATAACAGTTCAACATGTCCAAGTTAAATGAAAGTAACTTCTAAAGTGATTTTTAAAAAAACTGTTATTCATGCAAATAACATAAGTGAAGGGAAACAAGCAAATACAGAGGCATTTGATATATTTCCTTGAAAAGTTATGTCTCACAGTTGGGCCTGACTGTATTGCCAAATGATTATAATTATGCTATTATATTTTTCTCCTTTTGAAAAGAAATCATGTTTGCATCAATTCAGTTTGTATATAAAATAATTCACCACATATATCGATTTAATTCCAATTAGCTTTCCTTAACCTAAAAATATCATTCTTTATTACTACAAAAAAGTTTCATTTTTATTCTAAAGGTTTTAAATATTTCAAGAAACATTTTAAAGAAAGCAACTATTCAGGCAGTTTCATGCTTTATCTTAATAAGAACACTAATTTGATGATTGAAAATAGAGTTGGGTATATAATGAGGTCTCATGAGTACATTACTATGTAATAAAGTAACACCCGAAGGACAACCAGTTCTGGGAAATAAGAGAAAACTATTGATGAGAAAAGAATCCATGTAATGGATTATCTGTATGTCAAGTAAACTTAAGCAGAAATAATTGGTGGTTAATTTCATGAATATACCAAAAGCTTAACTTATAAAAATTCATACATTTTATTATGAAAGGCAGCAGGTCTTTAGCATAAATAGATGTTTCTATTTAGTGAAGAGTTGCAAATGACTCTCTAAAACAGTTTGCACAGACAAAATTTCCTCCTGTGGATTAGAAAACTGGTGAGTCACCTCTCTGTTTCCCTAATGGGGAAGTGTTTAGAATGAACTTACTATCCTACCAAACATAGCAAAAACTATGTAATTTAACACAAAGCCATGTGCATAAAGGTAAATGCATCCATTTGTTTTTTTCATTCATATGTATAATTAACATATACAATTATTCATATTATATAATTCATATATGAGATATAGCAATATATGACATAAAATTGATCTATATATATCCAAAAATTAGCATGTATATTTATTTAACAATTTAATAAAAATTATATTTGTTGAGTGTCTGCTATAAACATGAGAATGCAAGACAGATTTGGGAAATATTAATAGGGCAGAATCTATAGAATTTGATGACTGATTACATATAGGAGTTGAGCAAAAGGAGTAAGTGTAGTATAATTAAAGGTTTTTTAGCACAGGGATCAAGTAGACAATAGAAATAGTCACCACAGTTGGAAATATTGGGAAGAGTCAGTTTCAGAGGACAGAATAGAGAACATAAAAAAAATTCAATTTTGGATATATTGCATTTAAGTGGCTATTTATAAAACATAATACTAATTTAATGTTACTAAAAGTTATGGATGTGTAAGAACACTTATAATTTATTTTTATTTTTAGTTTATATTCAGATAACTATTTCCAGGTATGTTGATGTAGAGGATATATTTATTTAAGATATCATCTCACCTGCCCCCCCAAGTGGTCTGTAGCTTAACAGGGGAAGTAAAACTTTTTCAAAAGTATCTAAATAAATTTTCTAAATAGTCATTTATCAGTATCTTTAAAAGAGCCTTATATGAGCTGGTAGAGAATTCAAACTATTGAATAGAATAATATCCATTTGCTAATTTGTGACCTTATACTTTTATAAGCCTCAGTTTTACCATCTATACAATATGAATAATAATTATTTTCCAGTTGTTTTAAGAACTAAATAGCTAAAAATATATGGACTTCCCAGTACAGTGTTTTAACATTTTACATTACTTCCCTCTCATTCCTCTTTTGTATCTAAATCAAGAGAGACCCATGAATATCTTTTTTAAAAGATGATTATTAAGACACATATAAGACTATCAATTATGAAAAGATTCAGTTTATTTCTGACTGGTCATTATCCACATAACACAAAATTATATTTTAAAATTGCCTGTTTGACTAACTAAAAAATGTAGCCAACTAAAATTATAATTAGAGGCTATCTGGGTCTTCACATAAATAATTTTAGAGTACGAACTTAACTAGTTCAGTAAGATTAATACATGAAATTCAGTGGCAAGTTGCCAAATCACAATATTGCTTTGTGTTTAGCGAGGTGGCCCAGTCATTCTTATCAAATCCAAATATAAGGTTAGTAAAATGCTGGAAAAACTGTTAGTACATTTACCATGGTTACAAAAATGTTCTCACTGATATATGCCAATGATGAGCCTGTGAATTCTGTCACCTCTGCTTGGTTACGGTGTTGACACTTCCTAGAAGAATATCTTATTTGCTCACAGATAATTTATCAGACTTGGACTGGTTTACCTCCTTCACAGGTTGCTTTGGCAGATCAAAAAGTGTCCTGGCCTGGTTGGTGTCTGGCTTGAGTCACTGATGGATATGTAGGAGATAATGAATTAAAAGCACCCAGAGACTGTGAATCTTGTGGTTGGAAAAGTTCCAAGCAGTCTTTGGCACAGATGTCCTCTTAATTAAGGGTGTTAGTTTTGGAAAACTAGGGAGCTGGGATTGGGGACCATGGGAAGAGAAATATATAATGAAGGTTCTTTGAAATATACCTTCAAATGTTTTCTGTGTATTTGGAATAGAAGAACTACCTTAAGTCATAAAAGAAACACTGATAAAATTCAGAAAAAATAGCTATATGGGGATGTTAGTCTCCAATATATTTTAAATAAATTCTCTATGTGTAAGTCAAAATTTTAAATAATACTTATTAACCAGCCTCTCTAGTAATAATTTCTTTTAAAATCATCTCATTATATTTTTCTTATTCCTTTCCCTCTAAAGGGAGGAAGATGAGATGAACGTGGCCTGATGAACTAAGATTCAAATCTCAGCTCCATAACTTACTCATCAAGAGGCTTGCATCAAATCCCTTTCTCTCTCAAAATATTTTTCTTTATATTAAAAGGAGGATAATCCCATCCTCACAGAAGAGTTGAAGGATAAAGAAAATGTATGTACAGCATCAAGATCAATTTCAAAGGTCCTAATGTTGAAGAGTATTTGCAATTTTCTATCTTCACTCAAGTCTGAGTGTGTGTGCGTGTGTGTGCGCGTGCATGCACGTGTGTGTGAGAGAGACAATGAGAGAGGCTGAGACAGTAAAAAAAAGATAATCTGTATAAAGATAGAAAAGATGCATATTTTAGAAAACACATTTGCAGGTATTTTACAAAAGACACCAAAGAATACAGCTATGTTCTTCTTTGATAAATGTCTCTTTTCTAAAATTTAATTGAAGAATATAAGCTGGTGGAACAGAGACTTGAACGAATTTAAGAAACAAAAAACATATTCTATTCTAGTACTAACTGTTGGCATCAAAATAAAGCCAAACATGCATACATTGAAATTTAACAATGTAGACCTGACAACCTGAAAAGTATTCCCAGGGTTAATCTGACAACCAGATAAGAAAAGAGGTACCTTCTATATTCAAAATGAGCAAAGATGACCTATTTTCTTATGTTTGTCACTAACATCCTCACTGCTGCTAAGCTTGTTAGTGACAAATAACAAGGAAAAAGTCACAGCCTTACGTGATTTGAGTCAGCCTGGTTTTGAAATTACACATTTACCAATGTTGAGTACAGGATCTCTAAGAGGTGGCTTTCCTACCAAAGATAAAACTTTTATTTTTATATTTTCAAAACTTTTAAAATTCTCCTGCATAGTATGCAACTGATTGTATTATTTACAGAGACATACACTCATACTTCTAGTTTGCCAATCAAGAAAATCTAAATTGATTTTAATAAAACACAAAGACAAATATTTAAATGTTTAAATAACCAGCTCAATATAAAGCAGTTACTACTTCAAAACAAAAACGAAAGAAAACAAACAAAACCTCTGCTAAAAGAATAGAATGGGAGCCATTTTTATTTCTCCTGGTATTAAATACATAATATTCCCTGGAGGGGAAAACAAAGGGAATATAAATTTCCAGAGAACACACAGCTAGGAAGCAGTTTAGCTGTCAGGGATTACAGTGTAGCTATGCTTAATTCTACAATCAAGGCTCTTTCCCCTACATTATTCTACGTTCTAATTACCTCATATAGAAGACAAATTATAAAATGATAAAAGGCAAAGTAAAAAAAAAAATCATAATTGAAGCATTCCTCAAATCACAATTGAAGCATTCCTCAATTTTGTGAAAACTAATAATACTTACCATCCTTAAATACAGATCATCAAAATAAGAAATGATAGTTTTAATAAAGGGTAACATCTATTTTTTATTGTGTGCCCAAATTAATGAATAAAGTTTTCTTACAGAACAGATTAACAATACAAATGCCAATTATCCAATTATTTTGTGATTACTTGATTATATACGGCCTCAAAACTTTTAAGTAAATGTTTATTAGACCATAGTTTGCTCATTTTTGTTGCCTAAGACTTCAGTGTTAACTTTAAAGTTGAAGTTAAGATACATTAACTCTAATCATAATTCTCTAAGTAAGAAGTCACGGATATTGAATCTAAGGTCAACATCAGAAATTTTAAAAAGTGGACAGAGTATTAAGATGATAACACAGCACTCTTAACCTAGAACAACAACAACAACAAAGAAAATCCATGACAGTACAAAAGTGTCTGCTCAGTAAACTGAATAGGTTTGCAAAATCATATCTTTCTTTACCTCATGATATTATGGTAAGGATTCAGGTGAATTGTAAAGTGCTTATAGGAAATTAAGTTAGTTTGACTAAATGATGTGTTACTTATTTATTTGACAAACAGTTTAAGAGCACTTATTTTGAGCAAGGCATTGTTCCAGGCTCTGAGATACAGTGGTCAAAAAAAACACATACACACACACACAACAAAACAGACAACAATCCTGTCCTCATGGAAATCCCATTCTTATGATATAATTTTAGACAGTTATCTTCTCAATGTTCAATATTTTCCATCCCGGATTCCTCTCTTCCTATGAGATAACAAATCTAGAATTGTCCACAAAATATTTTAAGATTTTTTTTTTTAAAGTTTGATAATTTCATCAGTCACACATATATGTGGATGCTTTTATACCAAAATTATTTATTTTATACAGAATCATTTGACTGTTATTCTAGCACTCATCAAAATTTTTATGCAAAAATTAAAACAGATTTTTTCCATTTGTTACTTAAAATTAAAGAAATCAATTTTTTATTAAAGTCCAATGATAGATTATGATTTTGAAATTAGAATTTCCTTGAAATGGGATTCATAAAAATGCCATGTCTCACAAATGTTGTCGTTAGTGGTATAAATGTGCTTTATTTTTCAAAATAATGCAAGAGTTAGGTTATGAACAGAATTGCATCCCCCCAAAATTTGTATGTTGAAGCCCTACCCCCCAATATGATTGCATTTGGAGCTAGGGCCTTTAAAGAGATTATTAAGGTCAAATGAAATCATAAGGGTGAGACCCTAATTTGATAGGACTGGTATCCTATTTAGAAGATGAAGAGACACCAGATATCTCCCTCTCTCTCTGCAGGCACACAAAGGAAAAGTCATGTGAGAACACAGGGGGAAGATGGTTATCTGAAAGCCAGGAAGAGAGGTCTCACCAGAAACCAGCACCTTGATAGTGGACTTCCAGTTTCCAGAATTGTGAAAAAATTAATTTCTGTTGTTTAACTCACCCAGTCTCTAGCCCAAGAAAACTAATATAATCTACAATACAGCAGCTAAGGACTGTGCTTTTATGTCCTTCTAAATGATTTGTTATCTTAATATGATCTACTTTAGATGTGAAGTGGGAATAAATTCCATGCATCTTGTTAACATATCAATTGTAATCTTAAGAAGACTGATAATATATCAATAATTTAGAGTACAATGTATTAACCAGAGGAATCTGTGATTTCGTGATCATCTTTGCTTTTCCCACAAAACTGAGGACACCAGTCTTTTGTGATGTTATAGTTATAAATACAGTTTAAACATGTAAAGAGAGACCACAAGATTAAAAGACAATATAAATCCAGAAGCAGGCACATAAAGAAAGTTTTATTGACAAAAGGCAAATTATTACTATTATGAATGTCATATGTAGTTTAATGTAAATGAAAAAGTTATTCTGCATCCATTACCTCAATTATTCCCCCAAACCTAGGGAAAGTCACAAAAATACTAACATAAATATCCTATTATGTACTCTTAGAGTTTCTTATATATCTCTCCATCAAGAAAATTACCACAATTGCCATTTTATTATTATTCATGTGATTTTTTCATTATTGCCTATCTCCCCCATTAGACAATAAGATCCAGATTTATTTTCCCTTTTCTCTTTCCGTTATATCCAACTGTTTTAAACTTTTTAAAATTTAAGTTAAATGCAAAATATTCTAAATACCTAACTTCTCTTTCTCCATTGGTCCTGAAAAGTTTTGTGTTATGGAGAATGAACTGAGAAGCTTCATTCATTTTCTTTTTTATCGAAAGTGGGATCTAATTGTGTTCACCTTAATCATTTCATGAACAAAAATTGATATACTTATGAAATTCAAATACTATATTAATGTAAAGACAATCAATTTAGTCTTCAAGCTGGCTAGGAATAAATTAGTAGCACTGATTGTCAAATACTTTTGGGAGTAAAGATTTTTTGGATATTCTAAGGGTCAAAGTCTTTATCAAACTTCCTTCTAATGCAGGAGGGAAGATTCCAATGCTACAAACCTTTCCTTGAGGTGATTCTGTATCTTATCAAATTTGAGGACAACCTGGTGATAGGGTGACAGACAACAAGTATAATGAAGGTCTTGATCTTTGTCCCCACTTTTACCTCCTTTCCCATATTTACCTGCAAGATTCTTGATAGTGCCTAATTGCCTAATCAGGATATTCATTGCAATTAAATGATGCTATAGTCCATCTAGAAGGACATTAGGAAGATACTTATTCTGTAGCAACTTTTCCTACCAGCTAAAGACCAAAAGACCTGTCTCTAGAGAAGTTTGGATAGGAGGTGACAAGAGAGAATTTCTGTGACTAGATCATTTTCTCACAACCAGTATGCAGAGCACATGGAACCCAAAGGGTTTATTCATTAATTCACTATTCTTGAAAACATATTTTAAGTGTTGTCTGTGTATTGACAACTGGGTTCGGCACAAAGAACACAAAATTGGTAAGCAAAGAGATGCCACACACAATTTCATGAAGTTCACATTCTAACCAGAAAGGGGAAAAAATGATCACGTACTTCTAAATGTAAGTGAAATTGCAACCATGACAACATTTATGACGACAGAGGCAATAACATGGGCAAAAACTTTCTTTAAATGAGTGAATGAATGAATCAATGAATGTAACAGTGGGTAAAAGAGACTCAAAGTAGGCTAGTCCAGTTGGAATAGAGTGCCCTGCAGGAGGCTACAAGAGGAAGCAGAGACTGAGTCTACCACACAGGTTGTTGCTAATTTAACCTTAGCAAAAAGGAAAGATGTTGGAGGTCAGCGTCTCTGCCAACACAGTTTAAAGTGTTAAGGTGTACACTCTGAAGTATGACAGAGAAGGGGAAATATAAAATCTGAATTTGAAAAGATAATTCATGCAGTGCTGCAGAGAAAGAGAAATGAGCGTAGGCAGACTTTGGTGGATATGGAAAAACAGCTGTTAAGCACTTGGAATTACTCAGATCTGGGCTTTCTGTTCAATGCATGACACAGATTTGGAATAATAATTGTTTGTTAAATGCTAAAATAATTCTTTATACCCTTCTTCTTTACCTGTAAGGCAGTATTAGCTGCCAGGAATAACTTTATAAATACAGTGGCTAAATTATACAGCCATTTCATGTATTGTTTAACATTTAAATACAAGAAAACTAAGCTATCATAAATGTCTGTCTCTATTTGCTGGAAAAATAAATGCAGTATATTCACTCCAAGATAATGAACAGCAATATTCCCTCGCTCTGACACTGAAATAGTTGTTCTTTATTTTTGTGCATTTTCTCTATTACTAAATAACTACCAAATTGAATAAGAAACATTGTAGTATTTCAAAAAGTAAATTCTATAAAAAATATTAATACAATTGCTATGAATTGAATGTTGGTGTCCCCCTAAAATTCATATGTTGAAACCCTAATCCCCATTGTGGTAGTATTTGGAGATAGGGGCTATGGGAAGTAATTAGGTCATAAGTTTAGAGCCCTCAAGGTGGAATTAGTGTCCTTGTAAGAAGAGGCAGAAAAGAGCTTGCTTGCTTTCTCTCCCTCAGCCAGGTGAGGATACAATGAGAAGATGGTCTTCTGCAAACGAGGGAGAGGGCCCTCACCAGACACTGGATATGCTATTGCCTTGATCTTGGACTTCCAAGATGCTAGAACTATGAGAAATAAATGTCTGTTGTTTAAACCACCCAGTCTATGGTATATTTGTTACAGCAACCCAAGTTGCTTAAGACAACATTTAGAGTATACACAATATAAGTTCAGTAAGTTCATACATGAACGTTAAATAAATACTTTTAAGAATTAATTTCCAATCTTGGAGAAAAATCAAATTCTGTGCAGAAAAGTATAGATGTTATGAAAATTATACATAGGTTAGTAAGTCACACAAACAGTTTTCTGGAATAAGGAGTACCAAATGTAAAATCCATGAAGATAATCTATTTTTATGTTCTTGGTGAAAATAATGTCTGATATTCAATAAAAAGTAACAGAGGTGATATAAAATAAAACATTATTTTATTATCACAATATTAACTAAAGATATTATTTCAATATTTTGATACTAAAATTTTCTACTAATGCAAGAAAATTATGATCTAATTTTATATTACCATGATATAATATAGCATTGAAAAAAGCTTGGAATATTTGAAGTACTCCAAATTTTCCCCTTTTTCTCTGGTGATTGAAAGTACATTACAAAATGACCGAGGAGTATTAACACTTAAGAACCAGTATGCAACTTAAATTCTTATTTTTTCAGCCTTTTCAGATCATTTAGCCAAGACCTCCAACTTCTGACACAACTTTGCTTCTCTGCTTGCTCTATCTGTAGCACTGTAATTTCCCCCTTACAGCCCTTAAGATTTATAATCACTCAGCGTTCATACCTGCTATATGCAGTCAAATGTTACATGTTATGGTGGACAAAGATGAATAGAACATTATCCTTGCATTCTGAAAATTCAAAAACGCAGCAGGTGAAGGCTGGCAGGCAAATGGTTGAGTAAATTCAATGTGGTACATACTATGAAAAGTAATGTAAAAAACGCAGCAGGTGAAGGCTGGCAGGCAAATGGCTGACTAAATTCAATGTGGTACATACTATGAAAAGTAATGTATAAAGTGCCACGAAAACAGATAGGGAAGTGATTGATTTTGTAGGGAATGCACTGTATGGTCAAGAATGGCTTCTAATAAAAGAAGTACTTAAGAATTGGGCTTTGATATTAATTTTTTTTTTCTTTTTTTTTTGCTTCTGGAAAAAAGAACAAGGCAAAGATGCTAGGGAAGTAAATATGTTGGTGTGATAGAACATTTGTTCTGATTGGTCAGGGGGTTCATTTTTCACAAAATACACCAGGTTTTCTTTTATCTTCAATCCTCTGTACAAATCTTTTTTTTTTTTTTTTTCTGAAATACCACTTATTATCCCTAAAAAAAACTATTTCTCAAATTCAAACCAAAATGGCTAGAAACACATGCTGGCCTGGTATCCTTTTAAAGACATCTCTTCTTGTTTGAGCTCCATTGCTCTCTCCTTCTCTGAATTTCTAAGCAGTAGTCCTCTGGATTACTTGTATTAACCCTGTTCACGTACTCCTGAGCTTTTACTCTTGTCGTATCTCCCTAATTAGTCAGTACATGCACTGATAATTTTTAAAATATTATGTAAAATTCTACGCACAGAGTTCTAAATAAATTTTTTTGCATTTGACTTAAGTCATTTTTCTTTTTTTCATAAACAGTAAATTCACCTTAGAATTATACTTCTCAGCTCTAAACTGCAGACCTACCAAATGACGTGCTTGTCAAAAAGTGTCTGTCTGTCTCTACGTGTGTCTCTCTCTCCCCAACCCCCCCCTCCACATCATGGCACATATTCCTATCCTAGCCTTCAATACCCTGACTCCAACAGTCTGACACATTCCTAGGAGTTTATCAAAAATTAATTTAGACATTGTTTCTTCCCATAAATCTCCTTATCCCCTAACATCCATCAGATATCACTCTTCAGTGTTTGTATATAACTGTATTAATAACACACCTCTATCAGGGCACTTAAGATTCCATACTGTAATTCTCTCCTTACTTTCTTATCTCAGTCTGGGGAAAGAGACTGGAAGTTATTCATTTTTATATCCCTAAATGTTAGTTTGTAGTGATGCTTACACTTTGACTTAGAAAATGAGTACATATACTTTCAAGAAAGTCCTTGACATACATGGGTATAATTTGAATGTGCTGATTCAAAAGCTTTCTAGAAACAGGAAACAACAAAGTGCAGTTGAAAATGTAGGCAAACATGGTTTATAATAGGGGAGAGAAAGGAGTTCTGCTATGCTGGAATGTAGGCTTAATAAAAGAAAATACATAAGAGATGAGTGAAAGGATTTATAAATGAAAACTTTGTTGAATTAGTCAGTGAGTAAATAGGGCCAGAAATTCAGGCTGTGATTAGAACAGGAGACTCTAGAAATTTGTGTGATTAAAATCAATTTCTCAATCAATAAGCAAGAGGAAGATAAAATTATGAGTGGGGTATTGATATGTTTAATGAAGGCCAGAGTGGGGAGATTTATGTGCATGGAGACTAATAGGAGAAATAATAACAGAATGTGAACTGATAAAGTAAGACTGGAAAATCAGGGAAGACAGATATAGGAGGGCTTGTAAAGGAGGAACTGCCAGGATTTGGCAAGTATTATTTCAACCACTGATGCACTATTCATTCAATACTATATTTGTTCTAGGCACAATACTACGTACTATGAAAAAGTTTAGGTAAATATAGATCCCGCTCTCAAGAAGTTTAAGTAATAATGGGAAAGAACTGTGAAGAAAAAGGAATTAGAGCTGGAACTTGATAGGAAGAATTTCAATAGATCATGTGGCTCATTCAAGGGAGAGGAAAATCCTACAAAAGCTATCGAAGTTAGGAAAGTGGTATTGTGTTTAGAATGAAGAAAGTTCTGCAGTTTGGCCTGAGAATAAGTGATGGATAGACAAATAAAATGAGATGAGGCCTAAAAGAAAGATTAGGGTTATGAAGGAGGGAGATTTGAGTATCAGGCTGAAGACTTGTTAGGTATTAGAGTGGGTATCTCTTGTTTTGGGATCTCTTACCTGTGTTTATTTTATTTTATTCTTGTTTATATTTTCTTTTTTTTATAAAATGATGCTGAATTATCTTTTGAAAATATCCCTTTTCACAAAGGGCCACTGTAACCCTCTATCCCAGGAATTTGAATGTTAATCAATGACACAAGGACAGTAAATGGGAGGAAGCACACCAATTGCAGTGTCATGGACAGATTATCCTCTCATTCCTGCAAACCTCCTTGTGTCCTGTCGGTTGCAAGGGCTGGTGGTTTAGCTTTTCCTTTTGGCCTCTGAATTATCATGAATCCTTTCAATAAATTCCTTGTTTCCCTCAAGTAGGCTAGAGTTGATTTCTGTTACTTAAAAGCAAAGTACCTTTATTCAGAAACCAACAGAATTATATTATATGACATGTTCACATAGATGGTAAGAGTCTGAATAAAACAATATTTTGTTTCACATATGTAGTTTTCAAAGAAAGTATGAAAAATCAAAAGATCTGTACTGTGAAAGACTTTTTGTAGTATTGATGTTATTCCAAGACATCAATATGTAGAAAATTGTGCTACCTTTTGAAGGAAATCATAAATCCATGTGCAAAGTAACTGTAACTTAGAAAGGGCTCTTGAAAAGAGTAAGTTTACCATGCCATTGTACCCAGTCCATAAAATCAACGATTTATACTGAGAAAGCCAGGATTAGGTTATCCTTGGAGAGCTTGAAGAAAATATTTTCAATTACTTGAAAATGTGTAGCTGGCAAAAAAAATGTATTCACTTTCAGGTAGTTTTGTGTAAAAGAATAAAAGGTTAAGAGTAAACTAAAAGCAGGACAGACTCAGGATAAAAGCAATATAAGACAAGAAATTTATTTTCATAAATTAAAATGTTATATGATTTATATGTCAGCTATCCATTAAACCTCTTGCTAACATTAAACTACAACACCTACTGCTACTAATAATAGTTGAAAAGTCTCTAGAGCTATGTGTCAGAGTCTATTCTGAACACTATTTGAACTATCTCATTTAAGTTTAAGAAGACTGCTATGGGACAGGCTCTATAATTCTTAGGATTCAGATCACATAGGAACAGATAACACAACCCACATTCGCTTAAGCAAATAGGACATTTATTGGCTCACATATATAGAATTTTCTGGAAGAGGTTTGTCTTAAAAGGCAGATTCATGGGCTTAAAAGCTATAAACAAAATTTATAGATTCAGTCTTTCACTTTGAATCTTCCCTATCTTATTAGTTGTCACTGTCTAACCCTTCATGATCGTAGGATGGTTATGTAAGTCCAACTGGCCACTCTACCATCTTGAAGTCCAAAGAAAAGAGAAATTTCTTATCCTTCAACATGTTAATATCTTGGCTTGATTATCACTGTCTAAACTGAATGGTACTCATTCCTGACACAATCAGGAAGACATATGTTGACTGACTTGGGCACTATTTGTAACAAAAAAAAATTGTGTGTATAGTAATAATAAAGATCATAATTATAATAATAGCAATGAACACTTACAGTATTTACTTTCAGAATTCAAAGAACTTGGAATAGATTATAGATCTTCACAATACCATAATACATAATGCACTACTACTATTCCACATTATATTGAAGAGAAAACTGCGGCACAGAGACATTAATTTACTTGACAAGGGACTTCCCTGGTGGTCCAGTGGTTAAGAATTGGTCTGGCGATGCAGGTGAGGCCGGTTCGATCCCTGGTTGGGGAATTAAGATCCCACATGCCACAGAGCAACTAAGCCCGCACGCTGCAACTACTGAACCCATGTGCCACAACTAGAGAGAAGCCCATGCACGGCAATGAAGAGCCCACGCGCTGCAACGAAAGATCTGACATGCTGCAACTAAGACCCAACGCAGACAATAAATAAATAGATAAATAAATATTTTTACAGATTTACTTGGCGATATTCAGACAGATGTCAAGTAGAAGATCTGGGGTTTGATTAGAAATTGTCAGCCTCGATCATATGGTAGCTCTATTTTTAGTTCTTTAAGGAACCTTCCTACTGTTCTCTACAATGGTTGCACCAATTTACATTCCCACCAACAATATAGAAGGGTTCCCTTTCTACACACCTTCTCCAACATTTATTATTTGTAGACTTTTTGATGATGGCCATTCTGCTGGTGTGAAGTGATACCTCACTGTTTTGATTTGCATTTCTCTAATAATTAGCGATGTTGATCATCTTTCCATGTGCCTGTTGGCCATCTGCATGTCTTCTTTGGAGAAATGTCTACTTAGGTCTTCTGCCCATTTTTTGATTGGGTTGTTTGTTTTTCTGTTATTGAATCATATGAGCTGCTTGCATATTTTGGAAATTAAGCCCTTGTCATTCTCATTGTTTGCAAATATTTTCTCCAGTCTGTAGGTTGTCTTTTCATTTTATTTATGGTTTCCTTTGCTGCGCAAAAGCTTACAAGTTTGATTAGGTCCCACTTGTTTATTTTTGCTTTTATTTCTTTTGCCTTGGGAGACTAAGAAAATATTGCCAAGATTTATGTCAGAGAATGTTCTGCCTGTGTTCTCTTCTAGGAGTTTTATGGTGTCATGTCTTATATTTAGGCCTTTAAACTATTTTGAGTTTATTTTTAGAGCTACCATATGATCCAGAAATCTCACTCCTGGGCATATATCTGGAAAAGATGAAAACTCTAATTAGAAAAGATACATGTACCCCAATGTTCATAGCAGCACTATTTACAACAGCCAAGACATGGAAGCAACCTAACAGACGAACGAATAGAGAAGATGTGGCGTATATATATATACAATGGAATATTACTCAGCCATAAAAAGAATGAAATATTGCTACTTGCAGTAACATGGATGGACCTAGAGACTATCATGCTAAGTGAAGTAAGTCAGACAGAGAAAGACAAATACTGGTATGATATCACCTATATGTGGAATCTAAAAAAATAACACAAATGAATCTATTTACAAAACAGACAGAGACTCACAGACATAGAAAGCAAACTTATGGCTATCAAAGGGGAAAATGAGGTGGTGAAGGGATAAATTAGGAGTATGGGATTAACAGACACATACTACCATATATAAAATAGATAAACAAGGATTTACTGTATAACACAGGGAACAATATGTAATGTCTTGTAATAAACTACAAAGGAAAATCATCTAAAAAATAATATATATGTAACTGAATCACTTTGCTATACACTTGAAACTAACACAATATTGTAAATCAACTATACTTCAATAAACAGTTGTCAGGCTCTAAAGCCTACAAAGTAACCATTATACAATTGACCCTTGAACAATGTGGGGCTAAGGGTGCTGACCCTCCACATAGTTAAAATCCACATATAACTGATGGTCCTCCATATGTGTTGTTTCTCCATATCCTCAATTCCTCATCCATGGTTTCAACTAACCCGTATCATGTAGTACTAAATACTGTAGTATATAGTACTCAAAAAAATCTTCTCATAAGTGGACCAGTGCAGTTCAAATCTGTGTTGCTCAAGGGTCAATTGTACTGCGCAGTCATTCATTGTACTGTACATTCATATCCTCTGAGTGGAGGATAACAAGGACATTCCCTTGCTAACCACATGTGATGAAAGTAGTCATAATAGAAAATGTGAGGTGACGTTTTCCAGAAGATAAGAAAACTGAGGCACAAAGAAATTAAATAACTACTCTGAAGTAATTAACCAATGAATAGTTGAGCTAAAGTTCAAACTAGATCTATCTGATGGCAGAGTTGGAAGCCCCAATTACTGGAATATGTAAATGCATGTTATGACTGCTATTGAATATATTTGTATATAGCTAAGGTTACCAGAAATTTGGAGTGCATTACCTTGATGAATTCTCATTTCTCCCATTAATCATGTTCCCTAATAGTCTATGAACTATCATAAGTCTCTCAATCCAGGGATAAGAGAGGGACAGTGCTGCCTGGAACAAAACAGCCATTGGCTAGATTTAAGTTTCAGTGGGTACTTATATTTTGGTTTTGCTTCTTTTTAAATGTACACTAAGGCAATAATCTTGAAATATGGACCTTGCTGAAAAAGTTATGAAGTTTTATGTTCCATCAGCTTCCATTCACATATCAAGAGCCAATCCTTGCAGAATAAATCATCAATTTTGTCCCATAACTTTGAAGGGATATTATGAATACTGACAATAACTCCCAAAACCATTAATGCTGACTCAGAAGGAGAAGTTACATATGATGTAGAGAAACCCATGCCACAGGGAAAGAGGTAATGGCAAGCCCAATACTGTCAATACACAGACCCTACTACAAACTAATTAGATTCAATCTTTTAGTAGTAGTAATGAGTAATGTAGTAATGAGTCCTACACATCCATATTTTTCAAACAGCCATTTTTTTTTTTAATGTTAAGTCAGTGTTGACAAACATTGCTCTAGAAAAAAAAAAAAAAATGATACTGCATAACAAATTACCACTGCATGTAGGCAATAGCATTACTGGGCTATTGGGAAGTTGTCAGGGAGAGATTCCAAGGAAGCTCTTCTAATTTTCTAGCCTAAACCCAGTCTACAAGGATCCAGAAGTCCATGTGTGTTCTAGTTAGGTGCTGGGAGGGCTAAAGAATAAGTCAAGAGTGGCAGATAGGACCAAAAGACCCCTGACTATGGGGGTTTTATAAATAAGAAAAATGACTAGGACCATAGATAGACACCAGCAAGAGGTGTGGAAAAATCACTCTGAAAAGCCAGAAAACACAGTATTCTTCCAAGGTCACCAGTCCAGGCCCAAGAGCAGAGGAGCCACTCTGCAACAAATATCCAGAACATCATATGCATCTTGAGATCCAACACAATCTTGAAAGGAACAGAGGGTCATGAAAGTTGAGAATTTGAGCATTTACATATATGAGAATTTGTTTAAGCTTAAATAATAGTACTTTAAATTAATACTTTTTTAAAATTATTTTTTTCTCTTTTACATATCAGGTGAATGTGAAGATTGAAGGCAGGGTGCAAGGCTTGAAATATCACTTTATTTCCTGTGCACATTTAAATGTTAGTGTGCTCATATTTTGTCCTATTTATAATAATTTTAGAGGTTCTTTTTTATTCTCCCTGGATTTTTCACCTTTTCTTCTCCATTGAAGCAGTTAGTGATTTCTATGCTTCCTTGCCTATGGATAGGTTTGCAACTAGAAAGAAAGCAAAGTTGCAGATAAACGATCCTTTTCTCCACTATTATTGCCAGAAGTCTAAACCCAATGAGGGAATTTTACAAAGTGCCTCCGAGAAAACAATAAAGAGAGAGAAACACCTTTGAACAAAACATCAAGAGGGAATTTACCTAATAGATGGAGAGGAGCTCAATCTCCAGGCTGGGGAAAGAGTATGCAGGGACCGTGAGCACAGAAGGAAAGGAGAGGTAGGTTTTGGAGATACTTATCATCACAGTGAAGAGGGGCCAAAACACCCAAATGGAGTCAGTGAATGGTGCTTACAAAGAAACTGAGCCATAGCACGTGTGCTTACAAGTGCTGACTAAGATTCTTACGTGCACAGTTGACAGGGAAATAGCATAAAGTTTCTAGATCTAGAAGTCCCATAAGGAACCAAGGCAGTATTTCCTTCCAGTCTGGTGGGATCAAAAGCCCAGTTAAAGTGAGGTCAATTTAAAGGAAATAAAGTCCCATTTATTATACAACTAGGTACTATTCATACCTACTACACAAAATATAACTTTAAATTGATGGACTAATTTTCTTAGTGAATAAAAATTCACTAAGATCTTCAATAACCATTGATTGTTTAAAATGTTAAATACATAATAAAATGTATTCTTGAGCAAAATTTTGAGAGATGAATGAGACACTTACACAGAAAGATAAGCACGTTCACATTTGCTTGGTAATGGGTTGCTATCATGGATTTCATCAGAAAAGAGTAAATGTATACTGCTGGTATACCCACATAAACATATTACCCCTAATATATCCACATCTAGAATTCAAATCATTAACAGAATACTAAGGTCGAATTTAAAAAAAAAAATTTGAGGAAATATACAGACTCCTACAAAGTACTAGTTTGTGCATTTTAGAAAAATGGTTGAAATACTTTTTTCTGGCAAAAAAGTATTAAAATTTAAAATTTAATTGCCTGGGAAATCTAATTAGTAATGACATTCTACGGACATTCCATTTCTCCAACTTTACAGTTACTTCAGGTTTTACAACACACTTATCATTTATCTGATAGAAAATAACATCTCATATTTGTCTTCAAATGTTGAAATCTGACATATTTAATTGTCTAGTCAATTTTGGATTTGATTAACACTTGTTTTAAAGATAATTATTCAGAGGTTCATTTTTTAGTTTAATCTTCCTCAGGGCTATCTAAAGATGCTACGCTGTTCAGAGGAGTATATCATTACTCAGAAAGGAAGTGATTTATTGAGTAATTAAGGCAAACTAAATCTATACCAACTCAATGCAAATTATAAGTGAATGCTAACTTGGTCTGAGCTCTGCAATCTTTTTCAAATGTAAAAGACTATTTATTTTGTTGCTATTAGTACTTCTAATACCGTTAGATTTTAGTAAATATTTTCTTTAGTTTTAATTTTACATTTGTTTTCTAAGAAAAAGTAAGATACTAAAAATGAATGTGGGTATTTTCACTGAAATTAGGCATAGTACCAGAAGAAAGCTTGGATGATTTTAAAACTATGAATAAAATAATGATTTAAAATTATACATACACTCATTTACTTTCGGTTAACAAACATTTCTGAGTACACATTTATGTACCTGTCAATGTTTTCTATAAATATATAATAATAAATTTGTGTTGCTATAACATAAAAATTGTCATAATTTTATTAATTCCTGTTATCTACTCATTAACTTGTTAATAATGTAAATAATTCACTTCTCCCGCCATAATTTTCAGCTTAGTTGCTGTCAATTATTTTTTATAGATTAAGCTGAATTGAAAACTAAAACATGAAAATTGGCAAATGTTGCAGAGTTGGAAAACTTCCACATATAACTAAAATTTTTAAATGTGAAAAAAAATTAAATGAATAGGCAAGTAAGAGATGCACGAATGTTTGGGTTTATATTTCCATATAAATACAACACCCTAAATTCAAACAAATATTAAAGAATGTATATACATTTATATAGATAAATAACTATGGAAATTATGCCATTACTTTGGCATCATAAAAATGATAAAGTGAAAAATTTGCAACAGTAATGTCACTATTTATTTGGATATTTAGGGTTATAATAGAATTTTGTGCAAATAAAATAACATTATTTAACATATTACTGTTTTAAAAATAGGTGAACCACTTAAATTTTAAAAATCTGTGTTTCCTTTATAATTAGAGAATTATTTTCTAATAGAAACTTCACATTGATTATTTTCTAATTATGATTTGTTCATTACGGTTCTCACTTAATGATAAGAACAATAATGAATTTGTCCTGTGCTATAACTAAGAAAAGGTGGAGAAGAAATAGACTGTTTGCCATTGAACAGTTAAACTTCTGCTATACCTAAATTTGTGAAATTCTGATACAGTACTTCTCAATGACATTCCAGTGCCTTCTCCACAAAAATAACCCAACTTATATCTACAATATCATGTACAGTATAACAAAACTTCTTTCATCTAATCCTTAGCATTATAGTAGCCCCTACAACTGACATTCGATTTTTAAAATTCAACTTAAATTTTCTGTCTAATTTGTGGACCCAAGCTTAAATATAGCAGGGAGTCAATGGATTTAGGAATTGAGGATGTGAGAGACAGAGAGAGATAGAAGGAGTTGGGGAGGAGGGAAGAAAGAGACTGGACACAGCTGAGTTGTCCCTGATTATTTTAAGTTATTGCTTGATATAAGCCAGCTTCTATCCCTCCACTGCCCAACAAGCCTTTCCCAGGAATTCCTACATTTGTCTTGAAAAATTTGATGCCTGCTTCTTCTAAATATTTGGGCTATATAGAATGGCACAGGTATTCCTGGCTTACATTTAAACCCCAGTCTCTTGGAGATCTTTACTTGAAGCCTCCAAAACTCTTCAAAATCAGGTTTTTAAGCAGAACCATATAATGCCATATGGGAAATTATAAACAGAATCATGCCAGACCTTGTGATTTTTAAGAGCATCGGAAGAGATTTTTGGGACTTCCCTGGTGTCACAGTGGTTAAGAATCTGCCTGCCAATGCAGGGGACACAGATTCATTCCCTGGTCTGGGAAAATCCCACATGCCGCAGAGCAACTAAGCTCATGGGCCACAACTACTGAGCCTGTGCTCTAGAGCCCGTGAGCCACAACTCGCCTAGAGTTGCCTGCACGCCTAGAGCTGGTACTCCACAACAAGAGAAGCCACCACGATGAGAAGCCCGCGCACCGCAATGAAGAGTAGCCCCCACTCACCGCAACTAGAGAAAGCCCGCGTGCAGCAATGAAGACCCAACGTAGCCAAAAATAAATTAATTAATTAAATTAATTTATTTAAAAAAAAAAGAAAAAAACAGATTTTCATGTGAACTTCTAAAAAAATTTACATGCTGGCTCAAAAAGTATTTGCTGACCCTGAGCATGGGGGAAAAAAAGAAGTAAATGTGCAAGTTTGCAAGCTGAATTATTTGGTCATGAGTACAACCATTTTTATGTAGGAAAATGTGTTTGGTACCTAACCTGACCTTTAAGATCTGCAATTTGCATTTTCTCCATCTCTGCAGTCTCATACTTGGTGTGCTATCAACCACACTAAATTACAGCTGTATATGCTAGTAAACTCTGTCACCCTGTGCTTTTGTTATCTTCTTTCCTCCTTTCCCTTCCTTTTCTGCATTAATGCTTACTGAGGACATACTAAGTGCCAGACTTAGTAGTCATGGTAGAGTGAGAAATAACTAGGGAACACATCCTCACAGTGGTTGCAGAAGCAGGATTCATGGCCTAACCATGAAGAATGTGGAAAGGAAATGAAGAGATGTTATGCTTCTGGGAAGCAAAAGAGATTTCTCTTTTTGACTAATAAAGTGAGTGAAAACCCCGATCCTGAATCAGTATCACTGCCTGATTTCCCTCTTCTTGTACAAGGTGAATAAAGTGTAGCTTGAGAAAAACCACACCTATTGAAACTGGTGCTTCCCTTTCTCCATCATTCATCTCATCTCTGCTTTATCTCCTCTCTTCTATATGTTTTGTCCCCTCTTATCTACTGGCTTCTCCCCACAGGCCCTGAGTATTCCCAAGTGCCTCAATAATGAAAAAAATAAAAACAAAAATAAAAAGCTGCCCTATAATACTGCAACCCCAACAACTATTATGTAAGCTTTTATTTCTATTTTTCTCACAAATTTTCTTACTGTTTCTACTTCCTTACAATCCATTTAATTCTCATTTCACTACCTCTGGCTTCTATATTCATCATAATAATTATGTCTACACATATGAAAGTCAACAACTGCCAAATGCAACAGATACTCTTTTCAGTTGAGTTTATTAAATATTCCAGAATCACTGGCTACGTTTTATTTTAATGTATTTTTCATTCACCCATTGCAGCCATGGAGTCTGCAGGCTCTTATCACTTCCTGTTCTACCTGCTTTTCTTTGAATATTTATCTTTAATTACACAGTATGTAAATATATCCTCTAACCCTCTTCTAATTCTTTAGAAAATTTAAACTGTTCTCTTGATTTCGATTAATGAAAATAAGCCTATAACATATTGTCCAATGACATAAAGCACTTTATTGGCAAAATGTTCAAGTTTGAGATCCTTGATCCTTGTATAACCTCTCATCCTCTGATGTTCTTCATTGTAGTTACTGATACCACGTCACTGAAGCTGGCATCTTGGGGAATCAAGATGCTTCAATCTGTTGAAATCTTTATTCAATCTTACAACCTATTGAGTACTAAAGTCACATATATTTATCTCTTACATAGTCTTGAATAGATTTCTTCATTTTATTACCATGGCATTTATTTATATTCTCTTTATCATCTGAATGCGTGCATAACTTACCCATAATTATAACTATATCTCCAGTTGCTGTCAAGGTATAAATCACATCATATCTACCTTTGTCTGTTTGGGCTGCTATAAAAAAAAAAAAATATCAGGGACTGGGTGACTTACAAACAACAGAAATTTATTTTTCAAGGTTCTTGAGACTGGAAGTCCGAGATCAGGGTGCCAGCATGGTCAGGTGAGAACCCTCTTTAGGATATCAGATTTTTTTCTTATATCTTCACATGAAAGAAGGGGTGAGGGATCTCTGTGGGGTCTCTTTTATAAGAACACTAGTTCCATTCATGAGGGTTCCACTCTCATGACCTAAGCACCTACCAAAGGCCCCACCTACTAATGCCAACACACTGGGCATTAAAGTTTCAACATATGAATTTTGAGGGGATATAAACCTTTAGACCATAACAATATCCTTTCTCTATATAATAACAACTTAGTGGCTTCCTCTGTCAGAATAACTGACTAGATCCTTTCCATGACACTTAAAACCATCACAGACTACATGCCCATGAAGCCAGCCCTGCTAACATGTTATAATGAAACACAAAACTGCTTTTATTAACCATAATTCATACATTATTTAATCTTTTTTATTTTTATTCATACTTCTGATTGTATTCCATCTTCTCATTAGTTTCCATTGTTTTCTCTGCCAGGAATTTTCTTCCCACCTCCTTTGATGAGCATACTTTCTATGTAATGTTCTACATTAAAATCTGGCTAGGTGTCATTGCCTGAGAAGCCATTCCATGCTCCCACCCTCACCTCTGCCACACAGACTAAATAAACCTAGATATTCCCCAGGATTAATTAAGAGCATTTCTTTTATAATTCCCTTATAAATTTTATAATTTCATGAGAGTATTTCGTAGTATACTCTGAACTCCTTTGAGTGCAGTGATTTAATATTATTTATCTTTCTCTTCTTTCCTGCACAGAAGTTGTTCAATATAAGAAGGGCTCCTAAATCTAAGCAATGTGTGTAGAAAATCAGGCACAATTTGTTTTGCTTTCCTTCAGAGAAAGTGAAAAAATGAATGAAGTATACCACTGTAATAAATGCTAAGTGGTGGAAGCTTAAAATACTGTCTATTCATTGGCATTTTTAAAATGTATACCTTATTTTTATATCAATTGGTCATTATGTTATCAATTGATTATGGATGTAAAGTCTTGAAGAATTAATTGGAATATTCTGTAAAAGCCAAGTTATTTTATTAACTTAAATATAACAATGTTTTATTATTTAGGGTATATGAACCAAGTAATCTAAGTGTTGCTAAAGCTTAGCAACACTTGTTTTTAAAATAAGTTTCATTCAGAAGTAGCAAAACCTATTAAACCAGAGTCACTTTATAGGAGAGACCTTTGCTTAAATAATTCAATTTGCCTAGCAGAATTTGTAAACCTATTCAAAGAACCAGTGACTGGAAGAGCTTCATGATGGCAGAGGAGTAAGACATGGAGATCACCTCCCTCTCCGCAAATACATCAAAAATATATCTACATGTGGAACAACTCCTACAGAACACCTACTGAACACTGGCAGAAGACCTCAGACTTCCCAAAAGGCAAGAAACTACTCACGTACCTGGGTAAGGCAAAAGAAAAAAGAAAAAGCAGAGACAAAAGAATAGGGATGGGACCTGTACATCTGGGAGGGAGCTGTGAAGGAGGAAAAGTTTCCACACACTTGGAAGCACCTTCAATGGTGGAAACAGGGGGTAGGCAGCGGAGGTAGCTTTGGAGCCACAGAGGAAAGCACAGCAACAGGGGTGCAGAGGGCAAAGTGGAGACATTCCCACACAGGGGATCAGTGCTGATCAGCACTCACTAGCCTGAGAGGCTTGTCTGCTCACCCGCTGGGGCGGGTGGGGGCTGGGAGCAGAGGCTCTGGCTTCAGAGGTCAGATCCCAGGGAGAGGACTGGGGTTGGCTGCATGAACACAGCCTGAAGGGGGCTAGTGCACTGCAGCTAGCCGAGAGGGAGTCCGGGAAAAAGTCTGGAACTGCCTAAGAGGCAAGAGACCACTGTTTCGGGGTGCGCGAGGAGAGGGGATTCAGAGCACTGCTTAAGTGAGCTCCAGAGATGGGTGCGAGCCACAGCTATCAGCACAGACACCAGAGACAGGCATGAAACGCTAAGGCTGCTGCTGCAGCCACCAAGAAGCCTGTGTGCAAGCACAGGTCACTATCCATACCTCCCCTCATGTAAGCCTGTGCAGCCCTCCACTGCCAGGGTCCTGTGATCCGGGGACAACTTCCCCAGGAGAACACACGGCACACTTCAGGCTGCTGCAATGTAACACTGGCCTCTGCCGCTGCAGGCTCGCCCCGCATTCTGTAACCCTCCCTCACCCTGGCATGAGTGAGCCAGAGCCCCATAATCAGTCGCTCCTTTAACCCCCTCCTGTCTGGGTGAAGAAAGATGCCAGAGGCCAACCTACATGCAGAGTCGGGGCCAAATCCAAAGCTGAACCCCAGAAGATGTGTGAACAAGGAAGAGAAAGGGAAATTTCACCATGCAGCCTCAGGAGCAGTGGATTAAATCTCCACAATCAATTTGAGGTACCCTGAGTCTGTGGAATACCTGAACAGACAATGAATCATCCCATTGGGAAAGGAAATAGTCAATCAAGTCCAGGAAGCACAGAGAGTCCCACACAGGATAAATCCAAGGAGAAACACGCCAAGACACATAGTAATCAAACTATCAAAAATTAAATACAAAGAAAAAATATTGAAAGCAGCAAAGGAAAAGCAACAAATAACATACAAGGGGATTCCCATAAGGGTAACAGCTGATCTTTCAGCAGAAACTCTGCAAGCCAGAAGGGAGTGGCAGGACATATTTAAAGTGAGGAAAGGGAAAAACCTACGACCAAGATTACTCTACCCAGCAAGGATCTCATTAAGATTCGACAGGGAAATTAAAACCTTTACACACAAGCAAAAGCTAAGAGAATTCGGGACCACCAAACCAGCTTTACAACAAATGTTAAAGGAATTTCTCTAAGCAGGAAACACAACAGGAGGAAACGACCTATAATAACAAACCCAAAAAAATGAAGAAAGTGGTAATAGGAACATATATATAGATATTTACCTTAAATGTAAAAGGATTAAATGCTGCAACCAAAAGACATAGATTGGCTGAATGGATACAAAAACAAGACCCATATATATGCTTTCTACAAGAGACCCACTTCAGACCTAGAGACACACACAGACTGAAAGTGAGGGGATGGAAAAAAGATATTCCATGCAAATGGAAATCAAAAGAAAGCTGGAGTAGCAATTCTCATATTAGACAAAACAGACTTTAAAAAAAAGATGATTACAAGAGACAAAGAAGAAAACTACATAATGGTCAAGGGATCAATCCCAGAAGAAGATATATCAATTGTAAATATTTATGAACCCAACATAGGAGCACCTCAATACATAAGGCAAATGCAAAGAGCCATAAAAGGGGAAATCGACAGTAACACAATCATAGTAGGGGACTTTAACACCTCACTTTCAACAATGGATAGACCATCCAAAATGAAAATAAATAAGGAAACACAAGTTTTAAATGACACGTTAAACAAGATGGATTTAATTGATAATTATAGGACATTCCATCCAAAAACAACAGAATACACTTTCTTCTCAAGTGCTCATGGAACATTCTCCAGGATAGATCATATATTGGGTCACAAACCAAGCCTTGGTAAATTTAGAAAAATTGAAATTGTATCAAGTATCTTTTCTGACCAGAACACTATGAGACTTGATATCAATTACAGGAAAAAAAAAACTGTAAAAACTACAAACACATGGAGGCTAAACAAAACACTACTAAATAACCAAGAGATCTCTGAAGAAATCAAAGAGGAAATCAAAAAATACTTACAAACAAATGACAATGAAAACATGACGAAGCAAAACTTATGGGATGCAGCAAAAGCAGTTCTAAGAGGGATGTTTATAGCAATACAATCCTACCTTAAGAAACAAGAAACATCTCAAATAAACAACTTAACCTACACCTAAAGTAATTAAAGAAAGAAGAACAAAAACACCCCAAAGTTAGCAGAAGGAAAAATCATAAAAATCAGATCAGAAATAAATGAAAAACAAGTGAAGGAAATGATACAAAGATCAATAAAACTAAAAGCTGGTTCTTTGAGAAGATAAACAAAATTGATAAACCATTAGCCAGACTCATCAAGAAAAAAAGGGAAAAGACTCAAACCAACAGAATTAGAAATGAAAAAGGAGACATAACAACTGACACTGCAGAAATACAAAGGATAATGAGAGATTACTCCAGGCAACTCTATGCCAATAAAATGAACAATCTGGAAGAAATGGGCAAATTCATAGAAAAGCACAACCTTCCCAGACTGAATCAGGAAGAAATAGAAAATATGAACAGACCAATCACAAGCACTGAAATTGAAACTGTGATGAAAAATCTTCCAGCAAACAAAAGCCCAGGACCAGTTGGCTTCACAGGGGAATTCTCTCAAACATTTAGAGAAGAGCTAACACCTATCCTTCTCAAACTCTTCCAAAATACAGCAGAGGAAGAAAAACTCCCAAATTCATTCTAGGAGGCCACCATCACCCTGATACCAAAAGCAGACAAAGATGTCACAAAGAAAGAAAACTACAGGCCAGCATCACTGATGAACATAGATGCAAAAATCCTCCACAAAATACTAGCAAACAGAATCCAAGAGCACATTAAAAGGATCATACACCATGATCAAGTGGGGTTTATCCCAGGAATGCAAGGATTCTTCAATATACGCAAAACAATCAATGTGATACACCATATTAACAAACTGAATGATAAAAACCATATGATTATCTCAATAGATACAGAAAAAGCTTTTGACAATATTCAACACCGATTTATGATAAAAACCCTCCAGAAAGTGGGCATAGAGGGAACTTACCTCAACCTAATAAAGGCCATATATCACAAACCCACAGCCAACATCATTCTCAATGGTGAAAAACTGAAACCATTTCCAGTAAGATCAGGAAAAAGACAAGGTTGCCCACTCTCACCACTATTATTCAACATAGTTTTGGAAGTTTTAGCCACAGCAATCAGAGAAGAAAAAGAAATAAAAGGAATCCAAATTGGAAAAGAAGAAGTAAAGCTGTCACTGTTTGCAGATGACATGATACTATACATAGAGAATCCTAAAGATACTATCAGAAAACTACTACAGGTAAGGAAGGAATTTGGTAGAGTAGCAGGACACAAAATTAATGCACAGAAATCTCTTGCATTCCTATACACTAATGATGAAAAATCTGAAAGTGAAATTAAGAAAACACTCCCATTTACCACTGTAGCAAAAAGAATAAAATATCTAGGAATAAACCTACCTAAGGAGACAAAAGACCTGTATGCAGAAAATTATAGGACACTGATGAAAGAAGTTAAAGATGATACAAATAGATGGAGAGATATACCATGCTCTTGGATTTGAAGAATCAACATTGTGAAAATGACTCTACTACCCAAAGCAACCTACAGATTCAGTGCAATCCCTATCAAACTACCACAGGCATGTTTCACAGAACTAGAACAAAATATTTCACAATTTGTATGGAGACATAAAAGACCCCGAATAGCCAAAGCAATCTTGAGAAAGAAAAACGGAGCTGGAGAAATCAGGCTCCCTGACTTCAGACTATACTACAAAGCTACAGTAATCAAGACAGTATGGTACTGGTACAGAAACAGAAATATAGAACAATGAAACAGGATAGAACGCCCAGAGATAAACCCAAAGACATATGGTCACCTTATCTTTGATAAAGGAGGCAAGAATATACAGTGGAGAAAAGACAGCCTCTTCAATAAGTGTTGCCTGGAAAACTGGACAGCTACATGTAAAAGAATGAAATTAGAACACTTCCTAACACCATACACAAAAATGAACTCAAAATGGATTAAAGACCTAAATGTAATACCAGACACTATAAAACTCTTAGAGGAAAACATAGGCAGAGCACTCAATGACATAACTCACAGCAAGATCTCTTTAGACCCAACTCCTAGAGAAATGGAGATAAAAACAAAAATAAACAAAGGGGACCTAACGAAACTTAAAAGTTTTTGCACAGCAAAGGAAACCATAAATAAGATGAAAAAACCCTCAGAATGGGAGAAAATATTTGCTAATGAAGCAGCCGACAAAGGATTATCTCCAAAATATACAAGCAGCTCATGCAGCTCAGTATCCAAAAAACAAACAACCCAATCCAAAAATCGGCAGAAGACCTCAACAGACATTTCTCCAAAGAAGACAAACAGATGGCCAACAAACACATGAAAGGATGCTCAACATCACTAATCATTAGAGAAATGCAAATCAAAACTACAATGGGGTATCACCTCACACTGGTCAGAATGGCCATGATCAAAAAATCTACAAAGAAGAAATGCTGGAGAGGGTAGGGAGAAAAGGGAACCCTCTTGCACTGTTGGTAGGAATGTAAATTGATACAGCCACTATGGAGAACAGTATGGACGTTCCTTAAAAAACTAAAAATAAAACTGCCATATGACCTAGCAATCCCACTGCTGGGCATATACCCTGAGAAAACCATAATTCAAAAAGAGTCATGTATCACAATGTTCATTGCAGCACTTTTTACAATAGCCCCAACATGGAAGCAACCTGTATCCATCGACAGATGAACGGATAAAGAAGATGTGGCACATATATACAATGGAATATTACTCAGCCATAAAAAGAAACGAAATTGAGTTATTTGTAACTAGGTGGATGGACTTAGAGTCTGTCATACAGAGTGAAGTAAGTTAGAAAGAGAAAAATAAATACCGTATGCTAACACATATATATGGAATCTTAAAAAAAAAATGGTTTTGATCAACTTAGGGGCAGGACAGGAATAAAGACACAGACATAGAGATTGGACTTGAGGACATGGGGAGGGGGAAGTGTAAACTGGGACGAAGTGAGAGAATAGCAGTGACATATATATACTACCAAATGTAAAATAGGTAGCTAGTGGGAAGCAGCTGCATAGCACAGGGAGATCAGCTTGGTGCTTTGTGACCACCTAGAGCAGTGGGATAGGGAATTTGGGATGGAGACGCAAGAGGGAGGGATATGGGGATATATATATATATATATATATATATATATATATATATATATATATATATATAGCTAATTCACTTTCTTATACAGCAGAAACTAACACAACATTGTAAAGCAATTATACTCCAATAAAGATGTTAAAAAAAAAAAAGAGAGCCCAGAGAGCTCCCTAGTCCCTTCAACCATGTGAGAACACAGTGAGAAATTGGCAATCTACAACCCAGAAAATTGCATTCATGAGAACCTGATCATGCTGGCCCCTTTATCTTGGACTTCCAGCCTCCAGAACTGTGAGAAATAAATTTCTGTTGTTTATAAGCTAAAAAAAAAAAAAAAAAGAGTGTAAGATCAACATGGCTGGAGCATGCTCAATGGAATGGCAAGAGAAGTCAGAGAAGTAGGCAAGGCCCGTAAATTTAGTAGGTATAGGCTTTGGTAAGGTATTTGCCTTTTGTTTAAAATGCAACAAGTCATCAAAGTTTGGGAATAGGATGGTGATAAAATTTGTATTTCATAATGTTGTTTGCAGCTACATGAATGGACCTAAAGATTACCATACTAAGTGAAGTAAGTCAGAAAGATACAGACAAATACCAGGAGAGAGGGGCAAGATGGCAGAAGAGTAAGACGCGGAGATCACCTTCCTTCCCACAGATACAGTAGAAATACATCTACACGGGGAACTGCTCCTACAGAACACCCACTGAACGCTGGCAGAAGACGTCAGACCTCCCATAAGGCAAGAAACCCCCCACGTACTTGGGTAGGGCAAAAGAAAAAAGAAATAACAGAGACAAAAGAATAGGGACGGGACCTGCACCAGTGGGAGGGAGCTGTGAAGGAGGAAAGGTTTCCACACACTAGGAAGCCCCTTCACGGGCGGAGACTGCGGGTAGCGGACGGGGGAAGCTTCAGAGCCACGGAAGAGAGCGCAGCCACAGGGGTGCGGAGGGCAAAGCGGAGAGATTCCCGCACGGAGGATCAGTGCCGAGCAGCACTCACCAGCCCGAGAGGCTTGTCGGCTCACCCGCCGGGGCGGGCGGGGACTGGGAGCTGAGGCTCGGGCTTCGGTGCTAGCCAGGAGGGAGTCCGGGAAAAAGTCTGCAGCTGCCTAAGAGGCAAGAGACTTTTTCTTGCCTCTTTGTTTCGTGGCGCGCAAGGAGAGGGGATTCGGAGCGCCGCCTAAATGAACTAAAGACGGGCGCAAGCCGCGGCTATCAGCGCAGACCCCAGAGGTGAGTGCGAGCCGCGGTTATCAGCGCGGACCCCAGAGGTGGGCGCGAGCCGCGGTTATCAGCGCGGACCCCAGAGACGGGAAGGAGACGCTAAGGCTGCTGCTGCCGCCACCAAGAAGCCTGTGTGTGAGCACAGGTCACTCTCCACACCACCCCTCCCGGGAGCCTGTGCAGCCCGCCACTGCCAGGCTCCCGTGATCCAGAGACAACTTCCGCGGGAGAATGCACGGCGCGCCTCAGGCTGCTGCAACGCCACGACGCCTCTGCCGCTACAGGCTCGCCCCGCATCTGTACCCCTCCCTCCCCCGGCCTCAGTGAGCCAGAGCCCCCGAAGCAGCTGCTCCTTTAACCCCGTTCTGTCTGGGCGGGGAACAGACGCCCTCAGGAGACCTACATGCAGAGGCGGGTCCAAATCCAAAGCTGAACCCCAGGAGCTGTACGAACAAAGAAGAGAAAAGGAAATCTCTCCCAGCAGCCTCAGAAGCAGCGGATTAAAGTTCCACAAACAACGTGATGTGCCTGTATCTGTTGAATACCTGAATAGACAACGAATCATCCCAAATTCAAGAGGTGGACTTTGGGAGCAGGATATATTAATTTTTCCCCTGTTCCTTTTTTTGTGACTGTATATGTGTATGCTTCTAGGTGAGATTTTGTCTATATAGCTTTGCTTTCACCATTAGTCCTAGGGTTAGGTCCGTCCTTTTTTTTTTTTACTTAAAAATTTTTTTTTTCTAATAAATGTTTTCTTAATAATTTTTTCTTTATTTTCTATTTTTAGAAATTAAAAAATTTTTAATAAGTTTTTTCATATTTTTTATTTTAAAAAATTAAAAATTTTTTTCTTAATTTTTTAAATTTGTTATTATAAAAAATTAATAAATCTATTTTTAAAAACTAAAAAAAATTTTTTTCTGAATACATTTATTCTTAATAATTTTTTTCTTATTTTTTATTATAATAGCTTTATTTTATTTTATTTTATCCTCTTTCTTTCTTTCTTTCTATTTTTTTCTCCCTTTTATTCTGAGCTGTGTGGATGAAAGGCTCTTGGTGCTCCAGCCAGGCATCAGGGCTGTGCCTCTGAGGTGGGAGAGCCAACTTCAGGACACTGGTCCACAAGAGACCTCCCAGCTCCACGTAATACCAAACAGTGAAAATCTCTCAGAGATCTCCATCTCAACATCAAGACCCAGCTTCACTCAACGACCAGCAAGCTACAGTGCTGGACACCCTATGCCAAACAACTAGCAAGACAGGAACACAGCCCCATCCATTAGCAGAGAGGCTGCCTAAAATCATAATAAGGCCACAGACACCCCAAAACACACCACCAGACGTGGACGTGCCCACCAGAAAGACTAGATCCATCCTCATCCACCAGAACACAGTCACTAGTCCCCTCCACCAGGAAGCCTACACAACCCACTGAACCAACCTTAGCCACTGGGAACAGATACCAAAAACAACGGGAACTATGAACCTTCAGCCTGTGAAAAGGAGACCCCAAACACAGTAAGATACGCAAAATGAGAAGACAAAAAAACACACAGCAGGTGAAGGAGCAGGGTCAAAACACACCAGACCTAACAAATGAAGAGGAAATAGGTAGTCTACCTGAAAAAGAATTCAGAATAATGATAGTAAAGATGATCCAAAATCTTGGAAATAGAATAGACAAAATGCAACAAGCATTTAACAAGGACGTAGAAGAACTAAAGAGGAACCAAGCAACGATGAAAAACACAATAAATGAAATTAAAAATACTCTAGACGGGATCAATAGCAGAATAACTGAGGCAGAAGAACGGGTAAGTGACCTGGAAGATAAAATAGTGGAAATAACTACTGAAGAGCAGAATAAAGAAAAAAGAATGAAAAGAACTGAGGACAGTCTCAGAGACCTCTGGGACAACATTAAACGCACCAACATTCGGATTATAGGGGTCCCAGAAGAAGAAGAGAAAAAGAAAGGGACTGAGAAAATATTTGAAGAGATTATAGTTGAAAACTTCCCTAATATGGGAAAGGAAATAGTTAATCAAGTCCTGGAAGCACAGAGAGTCCCATACAGGATAAACCCAAGGAGAAACACGCCAAGACACATATTAATCAAACTGTCAAAAATTAAATATAAGGAAAACATATTAAAGGCAGCAAGGGAAAAAAAACAAATAACACACAAGGGAATCCCCATAAGGTTAACAGCTGATCTTTCAGCAGAAACTCTGCAAGCCAGAAGGGAGTGGCAGGATATACTTAAAGTGATGAAGGAGAAAAACCTACAACCAAGGTTACTCTACCCAGCAAGGATCTCATTCAGATTTGATGGAGAAATTAAAACCTTTACAGACAAGCAAAAGCTGAGAGAGTTCAGCACCACCAAACCAGCTTTACAACAAATGCTAAAGGAACTTCTCTAGGCAAGAAACACAAGAGAAGGAAAACACCTACAATAACAAACGCAAAATATTTAAGAAAATGGGAATAGGAACATCATATCGATAATTACCTTAAATGTAAATGGATTAAATGCTCCCACCAAAAGACACAGACTGGCTGAATGGATACAAAAACAAGACCCATATATATGCTTTCTACAAGAGACCCACTTCAGACCTAGAGACACATAGAGACTGAAAGTGAGGGGATGGAAAAAGATATTCCATGCAAATGGAAATCAAAAGAAAGCTGGAGTAGCAATTCTCATATCAGACAAAAGAGACTTTAAAATAAAGACTATTACAAGAGACAAAGAAGGACACTATATAATGATCAAGGGATCGATCCAAGAAGAAGGTATAACAATTGTAAATATTTATGCACCCAACATAGGAGCACCTCAATACATAAGGCAAATACTAACAGCCATAAAAGGGGAAATCGACAGTAACACAATCATAGTAGGGGACTTTAACACCCCACTTTCACCAATGGACAGATCATCCAAAATGAAAATAAATAAGGCAACACAAGCTTTAAATGATACATTAAACAAGATGGATTTAATTGATATTTATAGGACATTCCATCCAAAAACAACAGAATACACATTTTTCTCAAGTGCTCATGGAACATTCTCCAGGATAGATCATATCTTGGGTCACAAATCAAGCCTTGGTAAATTTAAGAAAATTGAAATCGTATCAAGTATCTTTTCCGACCACAATGCTATGAGACTAGATATCAATTACAGGAAAAGATCTGTAAAAAATACAAACACATGGAGGCTACACAATACACTACTTAATAACGAAGTGACCACTGAAGAAATCAAAGCGGAAATCAAAAAATACCTAGAAACAAATGACAATGCAGACACGATGACCCAAAACCTATGGGATGCAGCAAAAGCAGTTCTAAGAGGGAAGTTTATAGCGATACAAGCCTACATTAAGAAACAGGAAACATCTCGAATAAACAACTTAACCTTGCACCTAAAGCAATTAGAGAAAGAAGAGCAAAAAAACCCCAAAGCGAGCAGAAGGAAAGAAATCATAAAGATCAGATCAGAAATAAATGAAAAAGAAATGAAGGAAACAATAGCAAAAATCAATGAAACTAAAAGCTGGTTATTTGAGAAGATAAACAAAATTGATAAACCATTAGCCAGACTCATCAAGAGGAAAAGGGAGAAGACGCAAATCAACAGAATTAGAAATGAAAAAGGAGAAGTAACCACTGACACTGCAGAAATACAAAAGATCATGAGAGATTACTACAAGCAACTCTATGCCAATAAAATGGATAACCTGGAAGAAATGGACAGATTCTTGGAAATGCACAACCTGCCGAGACTGAACCAGGAAGAAATAGAAAATATGAACAGACCAATCACAAGCACTGAAATTGAAACTGTGATTAAAAATCTTCCAACAAACAAAAGCCCAGGACCAGATGGCTTCACTGGCGAATTCTATCAAACATTTAGAGAAGAGCTAACAACTATCCTTCTCAAACTCTTCCAAAATATTGCAGAGGGAGGAACACTCCCCAACTCATTCTACGAGGCCACCATCACCCTGATACCAAAACCAGACAAAGATGTCACAAAGAAAGAAAACTACAGGCCAATATCACTGATGAACATAGATGCAAAAATCCTCCACAAAATACTAGCAAACAGAATCCAACAGCACATTAAAAGGATCATACACCATGATCAAGTGGGGTTTATTCCAGGAATGCAAGGATTCTTCAATATACGCAAATCAATCAACATGATACACCATATTAACAAATTGAAGGAGAAAAACCATATGATCATCTCAATAGATGCAGAGAAAGCTTTCGACAAAATTCAACACCCGTTTATGACAAAAGCCCTGCAGAAAGTAGGCATAGAGGGAACTTTCCTCAACATAATAAAGGCCATATAGGACAAACCCACAGCCAACATTGTCCTCAATGGTGAAAAACTGAAACCATTTCCACTAAGATCAGGAACAAGACAAGGTTGCCCACTCTCACCACTATTATTCAACATAGTTTTGGAAGTGTTAGCCACAGCAATCAGAGAAGAAAAAGAAATAAAAGGAATCCAAATCGGAAAAGAAGAAGTAAAGCTGTCACTGTTTGCAGATGACATGATACTATACATAGAGAATCCTAAAACTGCCACCAGAAAACTACTAGAGCTAATCAATGAATTTGGTAAAGTAGCAGGATACAAAATTAATGCACAGAAATCTCTTGCATTCCTATATACTAATGATGAAAAATCTGAAAGTGAAATTAAGAAAACACTCCCGTTTACCATTGCAACAAAAAGAATAAAATATCTAGGAATAAACCTACCTAAGGAGACAAAAGACCTGTATGCAGAAAATTATAGGACACTGATGAAAGAAATTAAAGATGATACAAATAGATGGAGAGATATACCATGCTCTTGGATTGGAAGAATCAACATTGTGAAAATGACTCTACTACCCAAAGCAATCTACAGATTCAATGCAATCCCAATCAAACTACCACAGGCATGTTTCACAGAACTAGAACAAAAAATTTCACAATTTGTATGGAGACACAAAAGACCCCGAATAGCCAAAGCAATCTTGAGAACGAAAAATGGAGCTGGAGGAATCAGGCTCCCTGACTTCAGACTATATTACAAAGCTACAGTAATCAAGACAGTTTGGTACTGGCACAAAAACAGAAATATAGATCAATGGAACAGGATAGAAAGCCCAGAGATAAACCCACGCACATATGGTCACCTTATCTTTGATAAAGGAGGCAAGCATATACAGTGGAGAAAAGACAGCCTCTTCAATAAGTGGTGCTGGGAAAATTGGACAGGTACATGTAAAAGTATGAAATTAGAACACTCCCTGACACCATACACTATCAAACTCTTAGAGGAAAACATAGGCAGAACACTCTGTGACATAAATCGCAGCAAGATCCTTTTTGACCCAGCTCCTAGAGAAATGGAAATAAAAACACAAATAAACAAATGGGACCTAATGAAACTTAATAGCTTTTGCACAGCAAAGGAAACCATAAGCAAGACCAAAAGACAACCCTCAGAATGGGAGAAAATATTTACAAATGAAGCAACTGACAAAGGATTAATCTCCAAGATTTACAAGCAGCTCATGCAGCTCAATAACAAAAAAACAAACAACCCAATCCAAAAATGGGCAGAAGACCTAAATAGACATTTCTCCAAAGAAGATATACAGATGGCCAACAGACACATGAAAGAATGCTCAACATCCTTAATCGTTAGAGAAATGCAAGTCAAAACTACAATGAGGTATCATCTCACACCGATCAGAATGGCCATCATCAAAAAATCTAGAAACAATAAATGCTGGAGAGGGTGTGGAGAAAAGGGAACTCTCTTGCACTGTTGGTGGGAATGTAAATTGATACAGCCACTATGGAGAACAGTATGGAGGTTCCTTAAAAAACTACAAATAGAACTACCATACGACCCAGCAATCCCACTACTGGGCATATACCCTGAGAAAACCATAATTCAAAAAGATTCATGTACCACAATGTTCATTGCAGTTCTATTTACAATAGCCAGGACATGGAAGCAACCTAAGTGTCCATCATCGGATGAATGGATAAAGAAGATGTGGCACATATATACAATGGAATATTACTCAGCCATAAAAAGAAGTGAAATGGAGGTATTCGTAATGAGGTGGATGGAGTTAGAGTCTGTCATACAGAGTGAAGTAAGTCAGAAAGAGAAAAACAAATACAGTATGCTAACACATATATATGGAATCTAAGGGAAAAAAAGAAAAAAAAGGTCATGAAGAACCTAGTGGCAAGATGGGAATAAAGACACAGACCTACTAAAGAATGGACTTGAGGATATGGGGAGGGGGAGGAGTGAGATGTGACAGGGTGAGAGAGTGTCATGGACATATATACACTACCAAATGTAAAATAGATAGCTAGTGGGAAGCACCCACATAGCACGGAGATCAGCTCGGTGCTTTGTGACCACCTAGAGGGGTGGGATAGGGAGGGTGGGAGGGAGGGAGATCCAAGAGGGAAGAGATATGGGAACACATGTATATGTATAACTGATTCACTTTGTTATAAAGCAGAAACTAACACACCATTGTAAAGCAATTATACTTCAATAAAGATGTTAAAAAAAAAAAGACAAATACCATATGATACCACTTACATGTGGAATCTAAAATATGACACAAATGAACTTATCTACGAAACCGAAACAGACCCAAAGACATAGAGAACAGACTTGTGGTTGCCAAAGGGGGGCTGAGGCGGGAGAGGGTTGGAACATAGGGAACTATGTCCAATATCCTGTAATAATCCATAATGGAAAAGAATATGAATATATACATTCATATTCTGAATCACTTTGATGTACACCAGAAACTAAACTAACATGACATTGTGAATCAACTATACTTCAATTTTAAATAGACTAAAGAGGGGCAAAACAAGCCTGGAAGATAAGGTAGGGGGTTATTTTATTCACCCACTTAAATTATAACATGGCTAGGACAAAGATAGTAGTAGTGGGGTTCGTGAGAAGTGGTTGAACTTGGGCTGTATTTAGAATGAACCTCATATCAACAGGACTTAGTGATGGCTATAACCAGGAGAGCAAGTAGGGGAGCACAATGGCATGAAAATCAGGAGAAAAAAATCTAAGATTTGAGGCAATAGTCAACACTTTCCAATACATAAGAAACCTAGAAGAAAAAAAAAAAAAAACTGAAGAGTAAAAATGCCACTGGTTTTGACGTCTGAATGTCACGCATTTTTAAAAAATTTTATTTATTTTGTTTATTTATTTTTGGCTGCATTTGGTCTTCATTGTTGTGCACAGGCTTCCTCTAGTTGCGGCGAGTGGGGGTTACTCTTCACTGTGGTGCACGGGCTTCTCACTGAAATGGCTTCTCTTGTTGCAGAGCATGGGCTCTAGGCACACAAGCTTCAGTAGTTGTGGCACACGGGCTCAGTAGTTGTGGGTGCAGGCTCTAGAGTGCAGGCTCAGTAGTTGTGGCGCATGGGCTTAGTTGCTCCATGGCATGTGGGATCTTCCTGGACCAGGGCTTGAATCCATGTCCCCTCCATTGGCAGACGGATTCTTAACCACTGTGCCACCAGGGAAGCCCATGTCGTGCCTTTTGAAAGAATGTTTTTAGTGGTTGTTGAAGTGGATGATGAAGTTAGATTGCTCTAGATTAAAGGAGTTGGTGTTGGATGCTGGTAGAAAATACTTATCCAGAATATTGACTGTGAAAGAGAATGGAAATGTCAAGGTCTCAACTGTTCAATAATTGTATAGTTTTTTGATTTACCAGACCCTATGCTTTTCTCTTTGGCCTTTTCTGTGTTCATTAGAATCAATAGTTAAAGAAAGTTGACATCAGGGAGGAGGTTAACATTATTAGTTAAAATGCACATTAGGACTAACCAGTGGATTTTAGTTCTTCCAGTCATCTCTGGCATTTATACCACAGGTATTTGAGAGTTGGCTCTCATCTGAGGTTTCAGGAAAGGGACCAATGTATATGAGTCATGTGCTTACATAAGATGAAGTCTAGATTACAGCAGGAGAATCTGGCTGGGGATTTATAAATAAGCCCCTTATCACTGGGTAGGGCCTCTTTATAAAACATGGGTTGGACTACAGAACAGAAAGTTGAACTGGAGAACATACACAGCAGCTATATTGAGAATTTATTCCCCTCCAATGTATGTGATGGCTCCTGATCTGTTGGTCATGCCATATAATTTAGAAATCATGAGTAGGAGGTTTCAGGTTAGTGGATACAATCATAGTTGACTTCTCAGAGGTAACAGTCTGCTCTCCTTTACATGACTAGACTGGGAATCCAAGTGAGGGCTGGTAGTTGAAATAAAGTGCCACATTACAGCCAAAAAAAAAAAAAAAACGAACCAGTGACTAATTAATTAACAAAGTTTGAGGTATATTAAGGAGAAGTTTAGAATATGAAAATCAATAGGGATAAAAGTATTTGACTTGGTTTTCATAAATGTAGCCTAGATATTTGGAATACTTATCTATTTATCACCCCTGACAACTCCTTATCTTCTTTTCCCTTCACCAGCACAATCAGCATGCACTGCTCTTTTACCTGTTTTTCTAGTGATTTCTGCTTGTTATAATCTACATATAATCATTGTATCATGTAACTTATCTGAATTCAAATTTGAGTATAACATTAGCAAAATTTGGAGAAATGTCTGTTACACTGTTTGATATAAACGTTTTTATTGAAGTATAGTTGATTCACAATGTTATGTTAGTTTATGGTATACAGCAAAGTGATTCAGTTATTCATGTATATACATATTCTTTTTAATTATGGTTTGTTACAGGATATTGAATATAGTTCCCTGTGCTATACAGTAGGACCTTGTTTTATCTATTTTACATATAGTAGTTTGTATTTGCTAATCCAAACTCCTAACTTATCCCTCCACAATCCCTTTTCCTCTTTGGTAACCATAAGTTGTTTTCTATGTCTGTGAGTCTAACTCTGTTTCACAACTAACTTCATTTGTGTCATAGTTTAGATTCCATGTATAAGTGATATCATATGGTGTTTGTCCTTCTCCTTCTGACTTACTTCATTTAGTTTGATAATCTCTAAGTCCATCCATGTTGCTGCAAGTGGCATTAATTATTTTATATATATTTTTTATAGCTGAGTAGTATTCTATTGTGTATGTATACCACATCTTTATCCATTCCTCTGTCGATGGACATTTAGATTGCTTCTATGTCGTGGCTATTGTAAATAGTGCTGCTATGAATATTGGGGTGCATGTATCTCTTCTAATTATAGTTTTCTCTGAATATATGACCAGGAGTGGGATTGCTGGATCATATGGCAACTTTATTTTTAGTTTTTCAAGGAACCTTCATAATGTTTTCCATAGTGGCTGCACCAATTTACTTTCCCACCAACAGTGTAGGAGGGTTCCTTTTTCTTCACACCATCTCCAACATTTGTTATTTGTAGACGTTTTAATGATGTGCATTCTGACAGGTGTGAGGTGGTACCTCATTGTAGTTTTGATTTGCATTTCTCTAATAATTAGTGATGTTGAGCATCTTTTCACATGCCTGTTGGTCATCTGTATGTTTTCTTTGGAGAAATGTCTATTTACGTCTTCTGCCTAGTTTCTGATTGGGTTGTTTGGTTTTTTGTTATTGAGCTGTATAAGTCTGTGTATCTTGGAAATTAAGCCCTTGTCAGTTGCATCATTTGCCAATATTTTCTCCCAGTTTGTATATTGTCTTTTCATTTACTTTGTGGTTTCCTTTGCTGTGCAAAAGCTTATACGTTTGATTAGGTCCAATTTGTTTATTTTTGCTTTTATTGCTATTGCCTTGGGAGACTGACCTAAAAAAACATTGCTACGATTTATGTCAGAGAATGTTTTGCCTATGATTTCTTCTAGGAGTTTTATGGTGTTGTGTCTTATATTTAAGTATTTAAGCCACTTTGAGTTTATTTTTGTGTATGGCATGAAGGTGTGTTCTAACTTCATTGATTTACATGCAGCTGTCCAGCTTTCCCAACACCACTTGCTGAAGAGACTGTCTTTTCTCCATTATATATTCTTAGCTCCTTTGTCAAAGACTAATTGGCCATAAGTGTGTGGGCTTATTTCTGGGCTCTCTATTCTGTTCCATATGTCCATCTAGGCTCTCTGTTCTGATCAATATGTCTGTTTTTGTGCCAATACCATGCTGTTTTGATTACTTTAGCTTTGTAGTATTGTCTGAAGTCTTGGAGGGTTATGCCCCCAGCTTTGTTCTTTTTCGTCAGGATTGCTTTGGCAATTCTGGGTCTTTTATGGTTCCATATAAATTTTAGGATTATTTGCTCTAGTTCTATGAAAAATGTCATGGGTAATTTGATAGGGATAGCCTTAAATTTGTAGATTGCTTTGGGTAGTATGGCCATTTTAACTCTATTAATTCTTCCAATCCAAGAGCATGGGAGATCTTTCCATTTCTTTGAATCACCTTCAGTTTCCTTTATCAATGTCTTAACAGTTTGCAGCATATGTCTTTCACCTCCTGGATCAGGTTTATTCCTAAGTGTTTTATTTCTTTTTTTTGATGTGATTTTAAGAGGAATTGTTTTTTTTTTTTACTTTCCTTTTCTGATATTTCATTGTTAGTGTAAAGAAATGCAACAGATTTCTGTATGTTAATCTTGTATCTTGCTACCTTGCTGATTTCATTTATCAGTTCTAGGAGTTTGTGTGTGGTCTTTAGGATTTTCTGTATATGGTATTATGCCATCTGCATATAATAACAATTTTACCACTTCTCTTCCGATTTGTATACCTTTTATTTATTTTTCTTGTCTGCTTGCTGTGTCTAGGACTTCCAATACTAGAAGTGGTGAGAGTGGGTATCCTTGTCTTGTTCCAGATTTTAGCAGGTAGGCTTTCAGCTTTTCACTATTGAGTTAATACTCAATGTAATCATTGGCTGTGGGTTTGTCATAAGCAGCTTTTATTATGTTGAGATATGTTCCCTCTATACTCACTTTGGTAAGAGTTTTTATCATGAATGGATGTTGAATTTTTTCAAATGATTTTTCTGCATCTATTGAGATGATCATGTGGTTTTTGTCTTTTCTTTTGTTGACGTGGTGTATCACATTGGTTGATTTGCATATGTTGAACCATCCTTGTGACCCTGGGATGAATCCAACTTGATCGTGGTATATGATCTTTTGTATGTGCTGTTGGACGGGGTTTGCTAATATTTTGTTGAGAATTTTTGCATTTATATTCATCAAAGATATTGCCTGTAATTTTCTTTTTTGGTATTGTCTGATATAAACTTTTAAAAAGATCACTTTGTTGAGCTCCCACAATATGAGGTAATCTAAAACAAATGAGATCACGCTGGTAACTTAATTTCAATATATGTAGTAATTTTTGTAACATCCTTAACACATGTATCCACTTTATGGGCAAACATTAAAAGCCATAGGAAAGATGCCATATGATACATGCTTCATTCTTAAAGTAGATTCTAGTATTGTTCTCTCATCTGAGATGCTCTTCTTGAAATTGTAAAAGCTACATCTGCATCATAAATAATTGTTTAAAAGAAAACTGAGAGAATGGTAACTTAAAGAATAGCTGAGTTGGCAAGTATTTTTAACTAAAACCTCTGCAATATCCACATAGAAAATGCTTTTCAGAGAATATTCTTTCTAGGACTGAGATTTTAAAGTGCTATTGAAATCTGAAGAATTTGTTATTATTGTTCAAAGCAGTTTTCAGTATGAGAACCTGGAGAAATATTTACTTACTTATTGAATTTTATTATGCTTTATTTATATTTGGTGCATTTTAAAATATTATATTGAAAGTAAATATGTCCCGTAAGGGTTCGATTTCACAGTTTCTATTTTTTTCTTAGAATACTATATTTAAATTACCAGCATGATCTCTTTTCCTTTAGATTATCTCATATTGTGGAGCGTCAACAATGCAATCGTTTTAAAAGATTGTATCAAACTACCAGACATTTCTCAAATTGTTGATGAAGTCATATTAAAATTTTAATTCGTATAACTTACATTATGCAGTTATATGCAGATCATTACTATTCTTTCTGTGGCATATAAGAAGGCAAAATTCAGACCATAAATATGAGAAGCAAGAATAGAAAGGGAAAGTGAGTCACTTACTCACTCAGTGAATATTTACTGAACAGCTAGTATTGGGTACTTCCTGAGGCTACACTAGTAGCAAAACAAAGACAGAAAGAAAACAAATACAAAGAAAAATCCAATGAAAAACTAAAAATGTAAGCTCCCTGGTAGAGGGAGTAAAGGACACAGAGACAATTTTAAAAATTAACAGGTAAAATATATAATATGTTAGAGGTGGTAAACGATGTTGAGAAAAACAAGGCAAAGAAGGGGGTATGAATTATGGGATTGGGGCGGGTATTACTATTTTAACTAGATGGTCTGGAAAGGCATCCTGAGCAGGTATTGTAGGAGCAGAAAAGCCAAGAATGTGAGGTAGTAAGCCATGCAGCTACTGAGAGGAGAGTGTTAAAGATAACAAGTTACAAAGACCGAGATAAGATCATATTTGGTATATTGGAGGAATATAAAATAGATCTTTATAGCTGGAGGGAAGTGAAGGACAAGAAAGTAGAAGAGAAAGAGGTAAGGGAAGTGTTCTGTATTTTAAAAGCAGTTCTTAGCTTGCTTATAGGCTATAGTAGAGACTGAACACTTAATCATGCCGCAGTGACTATAAAATATGAGAAGCTTTTCAAGTACCAGGTATAATATGATCCTCTAAACCATAAGGTTAGGCATAAGCATTAGCAATCTATCATCAAATGGAAACGGTTTATGTTTGGAAAACGACATACATTTCTTATCCCAGGAGTAGAAGTCCAAATACTTCGGTCCATTGCATCTTGGTAGACAAGGAAAGCACAGAAGAGTCAAGCACTGGATGGAACAACACTTTACTCACATAGAGAATAGACAGAATAAAATCAACTTCAGTGGTAGGCATAGGTCTCCCATAGCCAGTGGGTCTCTCCTGGCAACTGACACAGGGCAATTGACCTACACATACTCCTTTTGTGCTGCAGGATGAAGGATCCCTTCCCCTCCCCACACAGCACAGATATAGCAGTGGGGTTGGTCAGGTGCCATATGATACACACTGAGATAGAACAAAGGAGTACCCTTGAGTCTGAAACAGGGAAAGACATTCCCACATGAGGCGATAAGCCTGCAGGAAGTAGACTGCTACTGTTTTACCTCCTCACTAAGTGGTATCTTTTAAGTAATCTGTCTTTTAAGGGTTACTATTGGAATATTTTTACATGTAATATTAATATCAAACTGGCCCCTTCTTTTCTACCGTTCACTAACTCTGATTTTTTTCCTGATCTCTTTTCCTCTTTTCACTCTTAGGCATTGCCAGCTACACATAGGGACTTGTCATCTTGGAATCCACGTGGCACCAGGTCAATAAGTCATTCTCTAAAATATTATGATTGACAATCATGATTGATACCTATGTAAAATCTATAATTAGTCTCATTCTTGCAAGATGACTCTCTACCATATATTTAGAATTATTGGAATATTAGTGTATTGGTAGGTATTTTATAAACTTTATATTTTCCATCCTTTTGTCAGTACCTGAGTAAGCAGGTTTAGATTTACTTCTCTGGCATGATTATGTTTGATTCATTATATTCAAAATGTGATTACTGAACGCATATTGTGCTAGATACTTTGGATACAAAGGTAAATTTTTTAAAACTGTAAAAAAATATAAAATTTAAAAATTTGTAATAAGTTAATTAAAATGCAAAGATGAATTAAATATTCTCTTGCCCATGAGATATTCTAATAATGGTTTTTAAAACTTTCAAAAATTCTATCCATATTATTAAGCCCACAGAGTTCTTGTCTGAAGAAAATCATTAATTCATTCACTAATTCTTTCAAGCACCCTACATCTTTAGTGATATTCCATAATACATAAATATACCCAAAATAAGAACATGTTATTCTAGCTCTTAAATACCTATTTTTAAATTTGTAATTTTTGCTTACCTCATTTTATCCTTTTCAGGTAATTCTCATTATGGTGCTAACATTATAAATGAAATGAAACTTGACATGAATGACAAACAAAAAATGTTACCTCATATCCACAAACACTTAAGTTATTGCCATAACACTTCAAAGCATAAATGAGTGTTTTTATTGAATAGACAATATTGATTTCAAGTACGTACATTTACAGTGATTTCTCTGGGTCACCTAGGAAATAAATGACAGGTTTCTAAATCACACAAGACGTCAAAGAAATCTGCACATTCCCCAACAGTTTGGTTGCTTCACATGTATCAACATATGCTTATAACTTATTGCACATTTTTAAAAATTTTGTGAATAAATTTACTATTTTAACTCTTTTAGAAAACCGATGCTTGTAAAACTTTGATAAGTAATATAAGCGCTGGCATCCTAGGCATTTTGGACATAATAAAATTTTTGGTCAAGGATTTAATTAGTGGGATGTGAAGCAAATTTACTTTTGTAGAAGTAAGATTATCAGCTCTATGGTGTACACATTTCAACACTCCTAGGAGTTGGCAAATTTCTCTGCAAAATGTTGCCAGTCATATTACCAGAAATATATTTTTCCTTTTCTTGTATCTATACTAAAAATCTTATTGAATATTAGTGTTTTTCCAATTGTGGAATATGGAATTACATAATGTTGCTTTAATTTTCAGTAGTTTTTACTAGTGAGGTTGGACAACTTTCCCTATGTTTATTCAGAATACTGATATCTTCCCCTTGAATTGTCTTTAAAAATACTGTAAAACATTTTCCCCTGGATTTGCTTTCCTGTTAGTATTTTTTTCTTTTCATTATCAATTTACAGGAGTTTTGTATATATTCTCTCCACTAATTCCTTATTTGTTATATGGGTTGCAAATATCTTTTCCTAGATTGTGGATTGCATATTTTCTTTATATATTCTGTATTTAAGTGGAATTTTTACTGAGATAATTGCAGCCTTACATGCACTTTTAAGAAATACCTAGAAGTTTAGTGTACACATTACTCAGTTTGTAATAATGGTAATATTTTGAAAAACTATAGTATAATATCACAACCAAATACTGACACTGATACAATTCACAACTCTTACTCAATATTCTCCAGTTTTACTTGCTTATACACATGTGTGTGTCTTTTAGTTTTACACAATTTTTCATGCTTGTTCTTTTATGCACAACCACCGTCAAAATACTGAAAAGTGCCATCACAACAATAATCATTCCTGCTGCCTTTCTATAACTATATCCATCTCCCTCCTGCCATTCTTCCCCCACCTCACCCCCTCCAATCTGCTTTGAACCCTAACACGTGGCAAGCACTAATCTCTTCTCTGTTTCCAAAATTTTGTCATTTCCAAATGTTTAAATGGAATCCTACAACTGGTCATCTTTTAGATGTGGCTTTTTCATATAGCATAATTTCTTGAAGATTCATCCAAATCATTTTGTGTACAGACAGTTTGTTCCCTTTTATTCTATTATTCCATTATACGTGTGTATCACAGTTTGCTTAACCGTACATCTGTTGGATGCTTTGAAAGTGTATTATCAAACCTGCGACTGAATGAATTTTGTACAGGAGAAAAACATACCACCAAAGATTCATTCTTTATCCAAAACTGCACAAAACAAGAATAAAATTTCCACCATGAATTATCTTCAAAAGCACAAAGAAGGGAATTAGAATTCCCAAGACTGATAAAAGAACCACAATTAAGACTATAGAAAATATTTTATAAATAAACAAAGTTGTAAAATAACAAATCAAAGCTAACAATTTTTAAGTATTATAAGGAAATTTTAAAAGGCATATTAATAATAATTTACAGATAAAGCTACAGTTTAGCACAGCATGAAAAGATAATTAGTGAACTAAACAGTTATGAAAAAGCATAGAGGGATAAAAAATGAAAAAACAAAATGAGTGGTTAAAATGCATGGAAACTAGAATGAGAAGGCCTGACAAAATAGGAATTAGAAAAAATGGGGCAAGGTAATTTTAATGCAGGTAACAACTGTGGATATGCCAGAATTGATAAAATTCTTGCCAAGTTAAGAAACACAACAGCTCCTGAGCAGAATATATCTACAGCTAGACACATCATAGGAAAAGGCAAAATTCAAACAAATAAAAAGTCTTAAAGCTTCTGAAGAGAAAAAAAATGCTATATCCAAAAGAGCAGAACATATTGGATTTTCAGAAATCATATTAAATGCTAGAACAAAAATTCAAACTAGATGAAATAATTATCTTAAGGAGTTGAATAAAGCTAAGACCCATTCTAGAATTTAAAACCTAAGTTATCATTGAAGAAAATGAGAAAAATATGACTGAAAGAAAATATTAGTAAAACACAGATCTGATAAAGGACCTGAATCTGTAATATATAATGAGCTCTTGCAATACAATAATGATAACATCAATCCAAACAACACTCTTAAAAATGAACAAAATATTTGAACAGACACCACACCAAAATAATTATATGAATGGCAACTAAACATATTAATAAATGCTCACTGAGAAAATGCAAATTAACACCACACTTGGATCCAACTACACACCCACTAGAAAAGCTGAAACTAAAACATCTGAAAATAGTTGGAAAGAATGTGTTGGAACTGTAAAGTCACACACTGCAGGTGCGAATGCAAAATGATACGACTTTGGAAAACAGCAAACTAAGATTTACATGGTTATTATCTATCTTTTTCTAAACAGATGAGGAAATACATATGTATTTCAGACTTACTACAAGTCATCCAGGTAGAAGAGATACACAAAAGACCTCAAATATTTATTAACTCAAGGTATCAATAATATGTATTATTACCAACAGCAACTCCCATTTAAAGGAGAAAATTAAAAATTACAGCTAAAATAACTCCCAAGTCCTTACGTCAAGTAAGTGGTACAGACATGATATGACCTTTCATTTTTTTTTTTTTTTTTACCTGTGACTTGGTATACCGTTCTATATTTAACCAAATTTTCAACAGTTGCAAAACGTTTTCAGCTTTCAAAGAACCCAAATACGTAAAATTCACTATACTACAAATTATACATAATTTATTCTTTCTCTATAAATTTATAACACTAAAATTTCTTAAATTGTCCAATGCAAAATACTAGTTTCTTACGCTGTCAATAGGTAGTGTATGAAAAAAGTGTACTGTGCTCAAATATATTTAGGAAAAGCCAAGGTAAACAGCATAAAAGATATTTCTTTATTGTAAGATTTCCAAAATTTTCCTCATGCCAATTAATACACATTATTAAAACAACATATAGTAAGCATCAAATCCTATTTGTATTTTACTACAAAGAATACATTTTTTTTTTTTTTTGGAGAACCACCTTACAAGGACTAACTTAGAGCTAATTTATAATATTTTCATAGAACATTAACTAGAGCTCCACCATGTTTGGTTCAATGAATAAAAATATGGAAAGTATCCAATGGTGGAGTATCCTCAATTACACTAGAGCTCTATAGGAGATTAGAAACAAGAAGCAAATCTCAGTCCATATGGGAAGGCTTTAAGCCATGTATCCTCTTTGGTAAATCTTAAATGAAGTTAAATATAAACAAATAAGGCATTCAAGAAAAATATAACTTAGTCATTAAAAATGAGTAAATATGCAATACATGAAAAGAAATTTTAAATGGTTGGAAAAATCCCAACAGAATATCAGCCCGCAAAGAGTTTGGACTTTGTTCTTCTACAGTGATGTAGCTTCAGCCAGTATAAAAGTGCCTGACCAGGCACTTTGTAAATGTATATGGGCTGCGCTGATGAATGAATAAGGAATGGGTGAATCACTGAGGATGAAATAAACTATCACTTTTAAATGCAGTAGGGAAGATTTTATTATAGGTTCAGGCTATCTTCCTGTTTACAGTAGTTGTAGAAAACTGCAATGTGAGTGAGTGTTTAGAGTCACTGGGCATTTAGCCTAGTGGCTAATTTAGCCCTTAGTGCCTAATAAATATTTGAGGCGAGTTAAAAAGAAGCATTGAGAAAAAGTTTTAAATTGCTGGCTTTGATTTTAAAATATAAAGAAGAAGGCAACTGATACATTCTTGTCATTATATCATTTACTCATTTCTCACTCATTTCAGCTGTCATGTATAAACATAAAGAGCAAAATGGAATATATTATACATAGATAAGAGAGGCAAATAGAATTACATGCTAGTGAGGAAATCCTCATTATTTTTGATAATGTGTATGGAGAAAAGCAATCAGGAAAATGAAAACGGCTTTGAAATCTACAAACCTGATTGAATTATCTACATATTATTTTTCGCCACGGGACCGCTGGCTCAGTCAATGCTATTTTTAAGGCTCAGAAAATTTTAGTGATTATGCTCAAGGTCCTAGGAAGATAAGACATTTGTGGTAGGATCAAATTAAGCTGCAAAGAGAGGGCAAGGTGTTAGCCTGGATATTTGGTGCTACAGGAAAAGACAGACCTCTGCCTAGGTATTAATTATATAGTGCTGCTAACAGAATTAGCTGCAAGATACATAAAGCTCCAGATGATCAAAATCTATCTCCCTCCACTGTTCTCACACCTTGTCTGTTCCCTCCTACTCACACTGCCTGAGGCTCTTCTTATAGTAGACATAAAAATATATTTGTTGAATAAGTATTTATTAAAATAATGTGTGGAGTAGTTTGTGTGTAAACTCACATTTTGCCAAGCAGACAGAGCTTGTACTTCCTGGAATTTCCCATACATATTCCTTGAGAATGATACTGAACACTGTGGTATTTTCTCCTCTATAAAGCCTTTCTCATATGGTCTCATTTAAAGTTTCTTAAATTAAAGAGCACTACAATTTGATATAAGTGACTTTATAGGAAAAAGAAACTTTAATTACAGTTTATGAATTATTTTAGGAGATAAAGAAAAAAGGAAATTTTTGAAAAAGAGCTGAATAGAGCAAGCATTGAACAGGAATATAAACTGATACAACTTTGGGGGAAATAGTGATTTGAAAACACGTATTCCCTGTGTTCACAATTGTAATTCTAAGTATCCTCAGAAAAACATTTCTGGAAACTAAGACATGTCAAAATTTTAAAAGGAACTTTAGTAAAACATTGTTTATAATAGTGAAAAACAGGACACACCCTAAATGTGCATAAATAGAGCAAGGAATAATAAATAATGGAACATCTATTGACTGAAATACTCTATAGAAATTAAAGGAACTAAATCTATGTGTAATAATTTAGAAGACTCTCTGGGAAAATACTAAATGGAAAACAAAGACATATAATATAGTTCATGTCTCATAATATTATTTAAGTAAAGCTAAAAAAATTAAAACACACAAAGTAATACCAAACAAGATCTACTGTCACTCCTATATGAATATGAATGTTTAAAAATGGAGTAGAAGTCTACACCTCAAACCTATAAAAGTCATTATATCTGCAAATGGGGGAGAGGATCTGACTTCTTTTTGCACATGGGCTAATTAAGCTTCTTAATATTGTACCTTTTAAAGGGAAATACACTCATATTCCACTGATACAATATAAATGCATACGAAGGAAAAAGACAGGAAATAAATGTCAAAATATTAACCGTGGATAAATCTGGGAAATTGGAATATGAGTACTTGTTTTTATTTTTACTATTTTTGTATTTTTCAAAATCTGCAAAAGTAAAAGAGAAAAAAGGGATAGTTACTAATTACTTATAACCTCCCTCATTGCCATTCAAGGATTCAATGAGGATTTAACTTGTGAAAGACTGACTTCCATCTTAAGTTAAATAAAGGGGATTTCAAAAAGGAAGAATGGGAAGTTAGAGAAGTAAAAGGCAGCAGAAAGAAAAGTAGACACCCTTAGAATCTATAAGAATGGGCGACCCTTTTGAGCAAATTAGTATGAATTAGAATGCTCTTGATAATATTAAACTAATATTATGCCAAATGTTCTTCATACTGCAGATGCCCAGTGGGAAGGTAGAGTAAAATAAATCAACAAGTTACACTTAAAATGAAAAAGATTACTATTATAGAAGATGGGGGCCCCTGACATTTGCTGCACATGGAGGAATTCCCTAACTCAGTCTTACATATGGAGCGAGGCAGGAACATCAAGAAACACTTTAAACCAAAAGTGGTGCTGGAGCTGAGACTAGAAGAGAGTTAGAAATTACCCAGGTCATCCTGAGGTGCAGCAGAAGATACAAAGGGACTCGAGAAAAAAAGAACATTTTTAGACTGAGTTTCTTAAGAAAAGAAAATGAGTCTTGTCAATTTCTCATGCCACAGTTCCAAATCTAGCAGAACAGGAAAAAAGTTTTTTTTTTAATTAATGAATCAAAGAACTAGACGACCATCTATTATATACTGTTTTCAATTTGTAAATTGAGGATAGTACTGTTTGTGTGAAACAAATAAAAAGCTTCTAAGTATCACAAAATTAGATATTTCTTAGTGTACAAGGAATACCTTATTTAAAATTTAACTTACTGTATATAACGTTTTAACAATGTATCTCAACTCACAGAAATGTCAACACTCTGAACACAGCCACATTTCAAATTTATATTTGCCTTAAATGCTCTTTGATAAAAAATCGATCTAAGTTGCTTCGTAACATTTACCACGAAGTGAATTTCAAAGCATTTTAATATTAGTTATTTTAACACTAATGAAATAATTTTTAAAATGCTAGTAAATTACAATATACTATGATATATTAGCTACTAATCTATTAATGATACACTCATTTGCATTAAGTTTCACAACTGCAAAATGATCTGTAAGATTATAAAATAGACATGATATTCTTATTTTTGAATACATGAAAATCAAATTACTTACAATAAAAAATTGGAATTTGAGGTTTTAATTCTTTAAATATTGAGTACTTTAGATCATTTTGGCAAGATTAATTCCTATTCTGGTAGTGTTGGTAATAAAATTCTATTTTTATAGAATCATGATCATAATTATTTTTCATATATAGATTATTAACAGATATTAATTAAAATCCTAAAATAAAGTTTTTCTACAATAATCAGCAAAGATTTTAAAATTCTTTCAAGTTCTGTTTTTAGTTACTAGAATGGATGTTAGATAATATTTGTCTTCTTAAAGGATCCATTATTCCTATACATTTTAAGTAACTGTTTCATATTTGCAAAATGACTAAAACCTGAACAACGTAAGTACAACAAAAGAAAAATTTAAAAAATTCAGAAACTACACCACACAGAGGAGCTACACTCTATTATTCCATTTCACATAAAAGGCAGCTCACATTCATTCTGTGATCTTTTTCCTCCAACTAAAAGCAAAATTATTGCTTTTCAATTAATATAGGCTTATAGTATTACATTCAATGACTAAATATTATTTGAGCTATGTTAAGTATGTAATTTACTTAACTTCCATTATGCTAATGAACATTTAGGTTGATTCCAAAGTTTTTATTAATATAGCAAGGAAGCTACTTGGACATATATCTTTCCATATTTCTGTGATATCTCCTTAGGATAAAATCTTAGAAGTGGAGTTGCTATTTCAAAGGAAGCTGGCCTAAGCTCAGCCATCATTTACAAAAGAAGGGTTCCCCTAATTCACCTTCTCTCAGGCTGAGTTATTTGTCCCTACTATGTGTTCCGATTGTGCCTATACTAATTTATATTTCTGCACTACTATCTAGTATATTATGTGTCACTCTTCATAGGCTTCCAGAAGTGTAAGGACTATACACTATTTTGTATTCTTCTTACTTAGTCTTTAATAAATATTTGTTGATTTGCATGATTGTTGCTGACAGAATATAAAGACATAACACAGATCCATAAGTATCAGAATCATTACAAATACACTTGGGCTATAGAATGGTTGTGGGATACTGTAGGGCTCTAAAGATTTTCCAGGCTATACTTGATATGAAGCTACCCCACACTGGGAAGATTTTTAACTCCTTTATCAAATAGACATGAAGAAACAAATGAATAAATCATATAAGTAATAAGTAGTATGAACAATATAAATATTCATGGATCACTATAGTCAGAATTTCTCTCTATATAATTTCTAGTATAGAATTCTACCCTACTTATAGAAACATAGATACAACCGAATCTCTTGTAATATATTTTCATAAAAGCTTTTGATCCTTTGATTGCCTTTCTTAAAACTTTTGTGTCTGGGTGGGCCAAATCTAGGTGCTATGTACTGAACTGTGTCTTGGCAGAATTCATATGTTGAAGCCCTAACCCCACAATGTGATGGCAGTTGCAAATGGAGATTGGGAGGTAATTAGGTTTAGGTGAGGCCGTAGGGGTGGGACCTTCATCATGGGATTAGTTCCTTTATAAGAAGAGACACCAGAGAGGAGCCAGCCCCCTCCACCTTGCGCCTCCGTTCTTTCTCTTCCTCTGCCATATGAGGACACAGTGAGAAGGACACCATCTGCAAGTCAGGTAGAAAGTTCTCACCAGACCCCCAAACCATACTGGCATCCTGATTTGGGGCTTTCAGGCTTCAGAACTGAGAGAAATAAATTTCTGTTGTTTAAGCCATCTAGTTTATTGTATTTTCTTATGGCAGCCCAAGCTGACTAAGACACTAAGGAAAACAGATTATTGACATAAGCATTGTCACTGATTCTGGTACCTAAGCAGATGCAACGTATGTATTTGGATATCTATTACAAATAAGAGTAGGTACCCAGGGTTCCCTTTTCTCTACATCTTTGCCAACATTTTTTATCTCTTGTCTTTTTAATGACAGACATTCTAACAAGTGTGAGGATATATCTTATTGTGATTTTGATTTGCATTTCCCTGATGATTAGTGATGTTGAGCATCTTTTCAAGTGCCTGTTGGCCATTTGTATGTCTTCTTTGGAAAAATGTCTGTTTGGTTTCTCTGTCCGTTTTTAAACTGGATTGAAAGGGAACCCTGGTGCACTGTTGGTGGAAATGTAAATAGTTCAGTCATTATGAGAAATACTATGGAGGTTCCTTTAAAAATTAAAAACAGACCTTACCATATGATCCAGCAATCTCACTTCTGGGTATATCCACAGAAAATGAAAATAGGATATCAAAAAGATATCTGCACTCCACGTTTATTGAAGCATTATTCACAAGCCAAGATATGGAAATAGCCTAAGCAATGATCAACAGATGAATGGAGAAAGAAGAGGTGAGGTATATACATATTAGATCCCCAGAACTTATTCACCTTCAACTATAAGTTTGTACCCTTTGACAAGCTTCTCCCCAATTCCCTCTGGTAACCATGATTCTACTCTCTATTTCTGTGAACTCAACTTTTTAAGATTTCACACATAAGTGATATCATGCAGTATTTGTCTTTCTCTGACTTTTCTTGCTTAGCATAATGCCCTTAAGGTACATCCATGTTGTCACAAATGTCAATATTTTCTTCTTTCTCATGGCTGAATAATATTCCATTATGTGTGTGCGTGTGCGTGTGTGTGTGTGTGTGTACACACATATCTAAGGATGTTGAGTTTATATATTTCAATAAAATGGAATGTAATTGTGGTAAGATGGATGGAAGAATATCTAAAAGAATGAATCTGCATAGACAAAACAACTTAATTGCAAAAAAAAGTGGGATGAATTTAAAAGACAACATGCAGTTGATATGTCATTTATGTAGAAGAATAATGGAATCTTGGACAGGTTTAGAGCAGACTGTTAAAAACCTGTACATCATGATACAGCTTTTGTAATGCACCTTAAAAGAAGATCACTCAAAATAAATGAATAAAATAAGCAACACTGGCACCAGAGGAAAAGAATATAATTTTGTGACAGAGAAGAACCTAACATGGCTTATTGAAGAGGTATCATTGACTTGCACTTTGAAAGATCTTTGCAGAAATGTGATTTTTAAAAAATTTGACATTCTAGGTGTATCCAGTAGTGTAAGCAAAAAGGTAAAAGTTGAAAAGGGCAGGCTATGTTTAAATCAGTAATTCTGATTATACAGAGAGATATACAGATATATATCAAACTGGTTAAGAGTCACAGTTCTAAATTAAATCATTCTCCATCACTTATAAGCAGTACTTAATTTCTCTTTCCCCAATTCCTTCATCTGTAAAATAAACATAATTATACTATTTAACCAACAGGTGTATTTTAAAATTGAATAAATACCTTTAACATTCTTAGAAGAGTATCTAGTAAATAAATTGTTAATTATTTATTATGTCAGGAAAATATTCTATTTTAATCAACAAAACATAAAGAAAAAGTCCGGTAATATTTCTTAATCCCAACACATGTATAATATATCTATAAATGTCAGATATTGTTCTAGATGTGAACATTAAACAGTAACAAGAAGAAAAAAATTACTGTTCTCATGGAACTTATACTGGAGTAAGGGAGAAAGTAAAAAATATAAAAACAAGCATTTTAGACTTATAGTCCAAGATGGAAGACCTTGAACTCACCTCCTCTATGGACACACAGAATCTATACCTACATATAGACCAATTCCTCCTGAAGAAGAACTGAGATCTGACTGAACAGCTTTTGTACAACAAACAATAGAAGGACCACATAAAAATGCGTAGGAGAGATGAAGCCGTGATATCAACAGAGACCCCACTCCTGACATGGAGACCTGCAGTGGGGAGACATATTACTGAGGGGGCCTGTGTGCAAACTCACCCACCCTGGGGCACAACAAAAAAGCAGTGGTTTAAAGGGCACCTAAACAACATGTGAAGGAAATCCGTGTGCTAACCCTAAAGCATCTGCCAAACAAGTGGGGAAGTGGTGGAACTCTCTCCACTGTTTTGTGTGTAGGCCATTTTGTATGTTCCCCCTCTACCTTGATGGCACAGGTAAGAAGTATGGCCCAAATACTCTAGCTGGCCTGCCAGAGATCCTTGAAGACCCTGGCCTACACCAGCTGTAGCCACTCCCCAAAAGGAGGCCCTGGCAGAGCACACCCTGAAATCACCTCAAGCCATGCCCACTCCAGCACTAGCCATCCCACAAATGCAGCCCTGACTCCGTGTGCCCCAGGATACTCCCTGACTTGCACCCACTCCAGTTCTAGTCTTTCTGCCAAAGCTGTCCAGCACACATAGTGTACACAGAGGATGCTTTTACACAAGAGAGTCGATATTTGTATAAGTGGATCCCCATTGAAAAAAATAGAAATAATGGAATAAAGCTAATATATAATGCAAAAGAGGGCTTGAAACTACATATTTAAAAGAGGGTATCATATCCCAGGGAAAAAAAAATCATCCCAAATTGTCAACACTGAAGTGTACCCTAGTAAAATTACTTGACATCAAACATAAAAATGCCATAAAAAAGGTGCTATAGGCAGGCAGTCAGGCAAAAAAAATCTCCTTTAAATTGAGATTAAGCCAAAAAAAATGGCTAATCTCAGAATTGTTTTGAAGAGTCTTCATTGTGAGAATAAAACGTAAAAATAAAAATAAGGAATGAAACTATGAATCAGAGTTTATTTGAGTCAAATAATCTTTCAAGAACAAAAGCAACAAAATATTTTTCTATGAACTATTTCTGATATAGGTACTAATCAGCCAATCAAAAGACTATCAGAAAAACCCTAGGGAGTTAGCAACTGTGGAGGCATTTTACACATTTATCTATAGACGTAAGATTAAAACAAATGTGGGGTTTGGGGTGAAGAACAGAAGGTATGCTCAATGCAGAAATGATATAAACACCAAAGTTGGAGGAAAGAGAATAAAGAAAGCAGGAGTTATGCTCATTCTTCACCTTTCTGATAATAGCTTACATCAAAAAAAAAACGGAACTCATAAACATTTCTCAAATTATTACATTTAAATTGGCTAAACTAAATTTTTAAAAGAGAAAGATTTTCACACTAGATTTCAAAAGTATCCTAACTCTCTGCTGTATATCAACGATAAACCTGAAGCTAAATGATTCATAAAGATTTTTTTAAATGTGCAGAGACATAGGCAATTCAAACATAAAGAAGCAGAGTCCACAACATCAGTAATAAACAAGGGTGAATTCAGGCCAAAAAGCATTAACAGCACAAATCAGGGGTCTTTATAACATTAAAGGGTACAAGTAACACTGTGGATAAAATAATTATGATCATCTACATATCAAACAAGCAGTTCAAAATGCATAAACAAATATATAGGGAATACAAGGAGAAGAAAATACATTAGAGAATATTTAATTTCAACTCTCTGAACCTTTAACATATCAAGGGGACAGAGAATACTTAAAGATATAAATTATATATAGTTTTAATAAATGGTGGAGCTGAGTCTCAAACACATCATCACTGGCTCCAGAGACTAAGCTGCTTACCAGCATCTTATATTGTGATACTAAAGTGTCTCTTGAAGAGATGAAAAATCTCTCTTCTGATTGAAACAAGAAATGAGAAAATGAGGGTTGTTGGAGGTTTAAGAAAAAAAAAACTATTGAAATAATTTTCTGAGAGAACAATAGACTGCAGTAATGAGGAAGTTAGTATGATTGGCAAGAGTGCTAATAACCTACTTCAGGTCAATTGGAATGATACAGGGGTACTTGGTGGTTCCCAGAATCCAAGAGCAGAAAGTGAGTGCAACCAGGACACAGAAAAGCTATTCAGACTATCACTGTGTCTCCTACTGTGACTACTGGGTGTCTCATCCCCACTTCCCTATGCTTCATTCTCCCATATTGCTCCCTGCAAACTGCCTTGTTCTTTCCCATTTGCACATAGCCAACAAATTGGCTGACAAATTCCTGCCGTACTTGACTACCCAGTTTAGACACCAAATTAAGATTGATTAGAGTTTGTATAACCCTACTCTAGATTCTAGCGAAAGAGAATTTAGTTGCTGTAATTTAGGTCATGAGGTCATAGTTATCCTCTACTAATCTGGTAGGATGCAGGGCAGGATCAGCTAAAAAAATGGCTGCAATTCAGGAACCCCAAAAGTCCACTGTAAGTATCTCCCATTTTGCACATGTGGTAATTTAAGATATTTACTCAAGGGCAAGTTAAAAAGTATACCCAAAGTTTTCTTGATAGATCCATGCCTTCAATAATGTCATCACAATCATTTTTGTTTAAATGATGCCTGCACAGTAAAACCTAACAGGCAATGTCTTTTTACCCAAAACAGTTCATTGCATTTTTCATCCACGGATACATAGGGATCATAATGAAAAGAATTCCACAGAAATAGTGTTTTGTGGGTAGTGGGCATGTGTCAGAATGGGGCAGTTCCTGTGAGAGTTTGTGGGGCTCTCCTTAGGCTGATGCATTACAACATTTCTAGTTTGTTTCTGGAAATCAGCAACTGAGTTAAATTGAAACATAGTAGGAATGGGGAATGTCCTGCTAAATCTAAAGTAAAATGTTAACTTTGTAGTTCTATAATTTTATCCAATGTTTGTTTTTTCTAAAATATAAGGTACAATAAAATTACTATTTCAGTTCAAAAAGAAAAATTCCAAAGACAGGCAAAGAAACTCCTTAGTTATCTCTGTTACTAATCCTCTATATTTCTATGATAACTGAGAGAATATGGTACTTAATTTTTTTTAGAAAAGCAGTTCAAATTGTAATAGATGGCAAAATTGAATAACATAATTTATAGAATTAAAAATATTTCATGGTAATAAATTAAAAGATACAAGACATTTGTTTATTGGAAAAACTGCTTTAGTATGAGAGCACATTCAATTGATAGTAAAGACTGGGCCATTTTAATAGCAGAAAGAGACTAAGCTGCATTTACAGCATCCATGAGAATAATGATGGAAAACAGAGATCCAAAATCTGTGTTTCTGGTGCAATCATGGACATGGTCCAAAACCTTGTAAAACAGGAAAATACTTGTATTCTCTTAAATAACATATGCACTATTTTTTCTTTATAATTTATTGAATAAATATTTTCCAGTGTTTTATGTAAACAGAAGTTTCTACTGGATATTCAACATTAAACTACCATGTCAGAATCAAAGGAAAGAAGCCATGACCAGAGCTCTAACAGACTTAGATGGAGTTGAAGGTATAGCAATGGATGCAACCACCCAGTCTGAGAAAATACAGAACAAAAATAGGAAGGGAACAATAAAATTTTATACTTAAAAGGTGAACAAAAGAAAAGTATCTTGGGAAAAGGTGCATTTCACACACTTAAACTAATAGAAATTGTTGCAGCAAACCATATGTTTGGTTTTCTGACTGTGAATAGCAGAAATAAAATCCATTTAAAGTCAAATAAATTTTGCTTCATATCCAAGTTACATATTTCAAAATAAAAGACATGAATAAAGACAGGGTTCCATGTCATTTAGTCACAAATAAATGAAGTAGAAAGATCACCATGAAGTATAAGCCTCCTAGAAAGGTTTGCAAGCTGCCTGGGACATTGGTAAATTTAGAGAATGACAGGAACCATAGAGATAATCAGGCTAACACACAGGTGGCCTCAGTCATCCATATGATTTAGAAATTGATATCTAACCTGTTTTCATTACGTTAGCAAACTCTGAATATCAAAACTTAAACAGCTGTCACATAATAATTCATGGTAGCTGTTAAGATTAAGCACTAAAAAACTCTAGAAATAGAAAAATATGCATTTTAAATGGAAAATCTGTTACCAACAAAAGGGTTCAATAAAGCTAATTATCTGTAGACTTTATATTTCTAAAATAGTTTATTCAGTCAGAAAACATCAAACCTTTTACAAGAACATTTATTTCTATCTTCAATAGGAATACAACAAGCAATATAATAAAAAAAATTAGTCTGTGTATTTGTCATTTATATTGCTGTTTTGAGATACATTTTATATAAAGCAAGTAAATAAGATTATTTATATTTAAAACAAGTATCCTAAGCTTTTCAGGTGAGAATATATCATTATGCATTACCTTAATATACTTCTACATACATACTTTTTTTTTGAATTAGTTAGCTTTGCTTCATTCATAGTTTTTAGAAAAAGAGTCCTGTAAACTTCAACATAGTGTAAATTAATTTGAACGTTAGTTTCCAAGTACACATTCATGCTATGAATAGAGAATCTATAAAAATAAACACAGTCTTCACTCTTTGAGAGTGAATAACTCCAAAAAACAAACTCAGAAACAGTCCATAGGTACATTACTTGATTAATGGATAAACAAAATTTGGTATGTCCAGAGAGCAAGATATTATTTGGTAATGAAAAGGAGCTGCAACATGGATGAACCTCAAAAACAGTATGCTAAGTGAAAGAAGCCAGACACAGAAGACTACATATTGCCTGATTCCATTTATATGAAATGTCCAGAAAAAGCAAATATAGAGAGGCGGAAGTAGATTAGAGGTTCCCTTGGGTTGAAGTAAGAAATGAAAGTGACTCTGTGTAGAAATAAGATGTCTCTTTATGGTGATGGAAATGTTCTAAAACTGGATTGTGGTGATAGTTGCACAAACAGTAAATGTGCTAAAAGTAACTGAACTAGACACTTAAAACTGATGAATTTTACGGTATATAAATTTACCTCAATAAAGATGTTTAAAAGGAGGGTTTATCATATAACTATGTGTGCTTTTCAGAGATTAAAACAAAAAGGAAAATACCCCCTCCCCAAAAAGAGTAAACTCATAGGAAAATACAAATCTCAATTTTGTTTGTATTAATTTGTAAAAGTACCAGATGTGATGCACAATAGTAGTTTTAAAATAATATGAAAGATTGTTTAAAGTTTTGAGCTGGTTGATTATGCCCACCTACCACTAAAAATAAAGGATGGTTACAAGTACCAGCAAGACACTACATGCAAAGTACTTATCTAATGTTAATAATCTAAAAAGTACATTTAATTATATAGTCTATACATCCTTCCAAACCTCTAAAAGCAGCTCTTAAATAACTACTAGACTTTGCCATTCTTTAAACACATTCTTACAATTGTAAAAACATTTTGAGGAACTGAGTAACTATTTCAAATAAATCAGCAGTTAAATATAATGCAACAATCAAAACTTTCTACAAGACTTTAAAAGTTTGATATATTTCCATTCAAGCTGTTAACATTCCATTCAATCACAGAAGCATTATATTTTCCCCTTGCTTTTCTCAATTTATTGCTGCAAAAATTATCAAGTGCATTTATAACTTAGAAGTAATTTCAGTGACCCAAAGCAAAAGACTGAGGTTGCAATAATTTTTTTGACATTAATAATGTTTTCGTGGCACAAGTGTTTTGTTCTTTTGTTTGCTTGTTTTATAATTGTTGTCACTTCTCCTGAAGAAAGAAAACTCATCATTTTCTTGTCTGAATTCTGACTTGTCTGTTACATTACAAAGCTTGAAAAGAGCTTAAGGGAACATTTCAATAGCAACCTCACAATAACTTGACTATTTTTATTTGTTTCTCTTACCCAAAGACAGAAATACTAGATAAAGGGAATGACAAAGCATGTTGACATACTTATCTATGGTTCTTTATACTGCATCTGTGTAGTGGGAAAAAAATGCATAGATGAATATATTTTTTAAATGATCCTTTAATAAGCAATGAAAATGGCTTATTACTGAATTTTACCTCATGAATGCATAAGGTAACACTCTAGTGTATAGTGTATGTATACACACACATGTCGACGTTTATATCTATGCCTTTCAGTGGCCAGACCTACCTGTCCATGTTAGAGCATGGGTCTGAGTCTCAGACTCCTTGTCTGTTCAGTAACTCTGTGTCTGTATCTGCCTGTCTGTACTTATCTTCCTGTCTATTCATCTATATCTCTCTGTAGTATATTTCTGGCTGGCTGTCAGTTTGCCTGTCCCTGTATATTGGTCTACCGTCCCTGTCCCATTACCAGTTCCTATCTGTCAATCTTTCTCTACATGTCTTTGTCTGTCAGCCTGTTCCTGTTTGCATATCTGTTGGGCTGTACCAATTGGTCTGTAGGTATGTGTCTGTCTATCCATGACTCTATCTGTCTATGTGTACATATATGCAAATTAAGATTTTTCCTTTAGTGTAGATTTAGTCTACACTCTACCCTGTGGTCTACGTGGGTGTTTACCAAAGTTTCAGAGATAGCTATTAGGGGTCACAAAATGAAAACCAGACTTGAAGCTAATGACAAATACAACTATTCTCACTATCAAAGGAGAATACATAATAACTTAAACTCGTCAGAGAATTCTTGTTATGAGTATATCCCAGTTCCCAACATTATTCTCAAGATCTAGCCCACCCCTACCCCCACTGACAACCTAGAAATCATTATCTTCTTTTCAATGTTAATCTTCATTCCTTCATGTAAATTCCACCAATTCTGCTAAAGATTTTCCTTTCCCTAGAATATTCCCAATTTTGACTTCATAAGGATAATCCAAAGGAGAAAAAACATCCCTGGTAGAATATTTTCTAACACATGAATTATTTTGTGAGGAATAACACTAAGTAAAAGTATGGTGGGAGAGAGTTGCAAGATAAACCAGGGTGGGGTTTAATGCTCTAATTTCTATATATTTCAGGGTCCATTTACTAGTGAGAAGATGCTTCTCAATAGTATTCTGCCTGTGAACTAAAGATCTGTGTTTCAAGTCTTCTGTGGGTAATTCTTGAAAAAAATCCACAAACACACATGACACTCATAGACATGCACACAAATACCTTCACACATACATTCACATGCCTACTCACATACTTCTTAAAGATAAATAAAACTATTTTTAGAGAGAATAAATCTCAATTCACATTAAAAAATAATTCCAAAACAATAGAATGCCCATATTATCCACCAGTCCCAATGAAAATATACAAAGAAATTTTACTTTGGTTTTGCTCTACAATGAACAGTAACCTACCAGAGCCTAAAATAACAGGGTCCATTATAATAAATTCCTAAACAATAATAGTGTTTTATTAAGGTTCTTCATATATACACACATATATTTTAATTACTAGAAATTATAATTAAAAGCTGGAACTACTAAGACTGGTTTTTTACATTGATTGACTTTGGCAGGTGATTGACAACCTTCCACTTTATGATGATTATATTTCTTTATTAGAAATATAAACATCTGACAACATCACAAGGATTCAGTTGTGCAAATGAGGTGACAGAAGAATAATTTATAAAGTAGGTCAACTGTACTTATATCATATGGGAGTGCTGGCCTATTTTTCTTTTTAAAGATGTTCTACCAATGCAAATTTGGCTAGAAAATATGATTCAGTTCTACAAAAATACTGAAGGCATATCAGATGTATTGATGAAATTAAAAAGGACAACCTAGATATTCACACAGTACACAACATATGTTTCTTAGAATTAAAGCAGAATTGCCACCTGGCAAAGTTTTCACTCAAACAGGTCCTTGTACAAACACATTCAAATCTACTACCTGTTGATACTATTAAAATGACTAGGAATAATGGAGTATTTATACCCAGTTGTCAGTTTGGTTTTTCATGGATTTCTCCATCTAATAGGAATTATTAAATTAAGTATTAACATGCTTACATGTGAAATTAAATGTGAAATTCCTGTGAGTTTCAAAATTATACCATTTTGTTCCTTCGGTTTTCTATGATAAAACTACCTTCTTTATCCATACTCTCTCACTGTATGATATTTTAAGGAGAAAAAAGTTCTAAATTATATTCTATATAAGAAAAGACAAACAGAAATTACAAAATTAACTAGAGAACTATCATACCTACTTCATTCACATAATATGTAGGATTAAAATAAGCACTATATCATTTCTCCTCTCTTTCACCTGAATTGCTACTTGATACGTACTTTCCAACATTTTCATACCTGTTTCTACAGTAAACATGAAACTCTACCATGATCTGAGAGTCATTATGGTAGACTGATTACATGCCAGACTCTGGGTCAAAGATCCTGTATCCAAACTTTTACAAGTCACCTAAGTTACTTATGGTAAATAACCATGGGCAGTTGTTTCATCTCTCTATTCTCCAATTTCCTTATCAGTAAAATGATTATAACAGCAGATACTTTGCAAGGTAGTTGGTAGGTAACATGAGAAAATGTATGTTAAGTTTTCAGAATATCTTTAGCCCACAGAATGTACTCAACAAGTGTAAACTGCTATTATTATTATATATTTTTTCAGATTTTGTTCTAACGTTAGGACTTGAAAGGGTCCTTTCAAGGAGCAGAATCTTTTCTCTCTCACAATTCTGGAGGTTAGAAGTTGCGATCAAGTGTCAGGGGGGTTGCTTTCTTCTGGGGCTTCTCTCCTTGGCTTATAGATGGCCGTCTTTTTCCAGTGTCTTCACATGGTTTTCCCTTTGCATGTATGTGTCCAAATTTCCTCTTCTTATAAGGACACCAGTCATATTGGATTAGGACTCACCCTAATGACCTCATTTTAACTTAATTACCTCTCTAAAAAATCTATCTCCATATACAGTCACATTCTGAGTTACTAGGAGTTAGGACTTCAGTATATGAATTTTAGGGAGAGACAATTCAGCTCATAACTCTTATTGGTAGGCCTTTCATAGAAGAAAGCCTCTGCTCAAGAAGGCTGAGGAGGTTATATCTGCCACAAGTTAACCAGTATTTTCTTTGTGTCTCCTTTCTTATTAGTTTGTCAATACACAATAGACATAAGGAGAGAATTACCAAGCTTAAAGATATCTACTTTCCCATTAAGAATTTGCTGAGAAAAAAAACACCTCAAGGGATGGTGGCTAAGCTGTTTAAGGTTAGGTCAAAGGGGCAGGGCTTAGTAAATAAGACTATTTACTTGGAGGAAACCATAGGTAGGAGAAATATGTAGGTGAGCACAAATCTGGGACCCCCCTCGAAAGGTGGTCTGAAGATCAAACTGAATAACAGGAAACCTAATATCAGAAGTGGGCATGGAGAAGGTGATGTCATAAGAAAAACAATAATACTTATTAACATTTTTTAGCATAGTTGACCCTTGAATCACTTGGGGGTTAGGGACACCAACCCTCTAAGCAATCAAAAATCTGCATATAACATATAGTTAAGCCTTCCACATACATGGAGGAAGGTTCCTCCATATCCTCAGTTCCACTTCCTTGGATTCAACAAACCATGGATCATGTAGTACTGTAGTATTTACTATTGAAAAAATTCCCATAAATGGGCCTGTGCAGTTCAAACCCATGTTATTCAAGGATCAACTGTACTTATATGAACAAGCCCCTGTAATGCTATTTTGCAACATTATGTCATTTATTCCACACCACCGTATGAATATTATTATCCCAGCACACACACACCCCAGCACACACACACACACACACACACACACACACACACACTTGTACAAATCAGAAAACTGAGTTGGAATTAGAATATAGATTTCAATCTTCTTAAGTACTGGGCCAAAATATCCAAAGTTGGGGATCAAAAAACAATAGAACAAGAACTTCAAGGATCTTTTGGAAAATGAAGTCAGATATCCAAACCTTCACCTTCTCCTTATTGATGAGTAGGTAAATTCATAGATTTAAAACAGGATTGGCACTAACCAAAAAAAGAAGAGCTTTTCAGCAGGTGCTTGCTTTTGTGTCCACATTTTGATCTAGTTAGAATGTGCAAGATACTTTCCTGTCATGCCTTTCAAAATAATTACTTGGTGGTTCCCTTTTATAAAAAAGACTTTTGTACATCTATTTCCAAATTCCAATACAGATATATACAGATATATAAGACCGACTCGTATTATGCTTAATTTCCCTCCCCATATAACTCAGAATATTAAAGTAGGTTTTCTGTACATGCTTCACTCAATATGAAATGTATCTGAGAAATTCAGACAAAGTATTTTTCAGCAGTCTTGTCACCTAAAGAAAGCAGCTTCTAGCTTGGATTTGCATACTCTTTTTGTAAAGATTCAAACTCACAATTAAGGTCAACATCTGGTTGGATTTAACATTCGCATTTGACAGTTTCACTTTCATTAAAAAATGTTCAGCATTTTTCAAAGCAAAACCTGTCTTTTATTTTAATAAAAGTTTTCATATATTTGCTTTGTTCCTTGAGGGGTGGATTTGTATGCTTGAACAGCCCTGTGCACTTGGAATTTGAGGCCATCTCACTAGACAAGTTACTGTAGCAAAATAAAATGCAAATGAAAGGGGCAAAGGGCACATTATAATGAGCAAGAGGATTTACTGTTTTGTCTTCTATTTCCATATCCTTTGGGAGAAGAGAAAAGTGGAAAAATGAGATATAGTTCTATCTTCTTTCCCTGGTAAGTTATGGTTGATAATTTTGCTATTTGAAAGCCACAGGGAACATGCCAACTAATTTCTCAAACTAATCTTAAATTCCAATTTTATCTACGCATGGGTAATGCTTTAGTAATTCTACAGAGTACTTTAGTGCCAAGCAATAACTACATAATCAATACATTATTTTTATTACCAAAACTGTTAAACAAATATATCTGTGATATTACACAGGTATACATACACATCATTGAAGAAAGAGTCAAGGTGATTTCAAATAGAACATACTGTATGTGAAACTATGATAAAATGTGTTCAAAAACAGATACTGCTTATGGAGCATATGTTGTGCACAAACTATGTGTTTGTTACTTAATGTGCATGATCTTTACTACCCACAAGAATTATCACAATTACACCACTGACAAGATAGAGGTATGGAGGAGATGATTGACCTACGCAAACTTGATTAACAGATTTAAACCTAGTTTGTCTTACCCCCAATCCAGTGTTCTGTCTACAATGACACTTTGACATATAAAACAGTTAAGGGAGAATTTGAAAACATCTGGATGATTAGTCTGGGATCTTCAGTAAAGCTGAATGCAAATTATTGACTGAATATAGGACTGTTCATGCCTTAGATGCACATTAAGTAGCTACTAAAGAGTCAGACTTAATTGCCTTCCTCTGTGGGCACCAATTAGAAATCTTGAAATATTAATAAACTGGCTGATTTGGGGGAAATATCATTATGTATTTTCTTCCTACATATTGCTTTTAAGCACCAAACATATCATGGGAACTCAATAAATATTAAATATTTAACAGCAACTAATAAAATGAAATTATGGTAATATATTTTACAATGAACTCACCATAAGATGAAGTAAAACAAGTTTTAGCACTAGATCTGGAAGCTGAGCAGATTTAGATAGTGGTGTAAGTGAATAACCCTCTAGGAAGGTAAGAGACACTAACATGACTGTGGTAGAAAAAGTTAATAGGAGGTTAGAGCAATAAAAAATTTTATTGCAATCTGAAAATTGAAACTGCCCCTCCTGGTTTTCATATTTGTTCTGTCCATCTAACATCCAAAATGTAAATTAAAGGATATATTTCTAAGCTGCTGTCATTTCTTCCCCATGCCCAAACATTAAGTGAATATTATTTCCTTATCTACTGGTAGTATCTTACTCTGAAAGAACATAAAGTGTGTTCCCTGAAGTTATTCTTTTTTTCCTACTTGTGCCCTCTTTTACACATAGTCTGAGATTTTCAGAAAAGCTAATTGTGACAATAATTTAAAAAAGGATGTTAAATCACTTTATCCTTTGGCATTCATAACTCACTGAATTGTGAAACTGAGACTCTCAGGAGTGTATACAGTTTCAGAAGCACACTTCTGTAGATTTAAATTAGAGCTACAAGTCATTGGGAAGAAATAAGGCTGGGGACTAGCTCACTCTTTTCTTTCTTAAGTGAGTGGAGGGAAAAATGTTCCATAAAAGAGAGAAAAAGCTTTTAAAATGGAAGAATCCATAGGGAAACCTTAATTTAAGCCCCTGTTCCTCAATTCTTGTAAGATTCATGAAAAAAGAAGCACTTAGAAGTACTCTTTGAGGACTCTGCTCTCCTCTTTTTCCATTTGTTGCTTTTTTACAACCCCTCTGAGGATAAGAGAGAATGCACTTAAAGTTACTATTTGGGTGACTCAGTCCTTCTCCTCTCCTTTATTCTTCTAATAGTCTCTCAAATGCTCCAAAGAAATTAGAGCACATTTAACAAGAGCTTTCGTGAAGCTCAGCCACCATTTCCTCTCCCAAGCCTGTGATTAACCCATTGATGGGTCCACAAAGTCTGTGTAACAATCCAAATACGGCAGCAGAGACACCATGCTCCAGGCCACATGCACCGGCTGTTCTACCTATCCTAGTAGTTATTTCTGACATGTAAAAATATTAATCCACAGTAGGTTTCACTGAGTGAATTCACACAATAATAAAATACTTAGAAGCATCAAAAGCCCTCATATCATATTTTAAAATAGTTCTTCAGTTTTCATAAACTCACTGTGACTACTATGTGCTTGCTTTCTGTCCTACACCCCTACTTACTCTGACAAAGAACAATGCCCTACAAACATATCTTTAACTTTTAAGAAACATGCACAGAAGTCACCCCTTCCTGTCTAATATATCACAGGTATAATAAGCTAAATTCCAGGTCAGGATAAGGCTTTCTCTGTTTGTATTGGTTCAGTTAATATTCAGAAGTTTGTCAGCTTTTAACATTTTAGTTTGCTAAATAGTTTTGTGTTTTCTATAGATGTAGAGGTTTTCGCTTCACAGAACAAAGTTGAATAATACATCTTTATAGTATGTGCCTTTAACTTAAACTATAGCAATTTATTTTAGTAAGATGCTTGCAAACTCAAAAATAAAGAGCTGCAAAGCCAACAAAGCACACTGATATAGTAGTCTCATGAAGACTCCTACTGGAGTTTCTTTAAGTACTTTTGTCCTTCATATATTCATATATCATAAGCATCAATGACCCAAAAATTAATAACAGCATTTGAGACAAAGTTTTGTATTTGGGAACATATGGAGAAAATATCATGATTATGTAAAAAGATTAAAACGTGTAAGGTTAAGTGAGTTTCTAAAGTCTGTATTTCCCTTCATTATATATTGCAGCTACAAAAGAAAATCCTCAAGAGAATTAATATGAACTTATGATAATGCAGCCTGCAGCACGGTTCTGTTTTTGCCTATTTTTGCTGATAATGCAATTCAAACTATACCCTACTAATCTTTAGTAAAGGAATCCGATTATTCACCTATAAACATGCAGCAATAAGGTGTCATTCTTTAGTCAATACCGACTACTTAACATCTCTCTTTTTTACAGGTTTGGATCCCCAGCTCATTAGATCATTACCTGATAAATAGGGAGAGGGTAATGAATTGAGAAAATAACTACGTACCTTCAGAGAAAACCTGCCCGATAACAACAATCCATTAGAAAACTGGCAATATCCTCTGATCTACTGCCCGCAAAGCTATGACTTGATGGAGAGTTTCATTCCCTGTGCTCAGTTCTCCAGAAGAAAATCAGCACAATTTAAATATTTCTTGGAATGTGACAGCTCTCTAGATCCCTGGTTGCATTCTGTTCCCCAGGGAAGGCAATCTGGTGTTCCTGTGTGCATAGAGCAGTGAAGATGAATTGAATATGCTTGAGATAAATTAGGAATGGCTAAGTTAAAATTGTCGCTGCTCCAGACTCTCTCATCTGCAGTCTGTAAGCCTGTTTTTCTGTGAAAAAGCTAGATGGCAGGCTGCCTCAGTAAGTTCTTCTTAAGAGACACAGAGCATTTTCAATGAAGAGAAATTCTCCCATTATCTAAGCTAATGTGACTGCTGCTAAATCTAGTTTTTAAAGTGTCTACTGGCATGAAATTCATTTTCACTGTTGCTTTCTTTCAAACTACAGTCCAGAATCCATACTATCATGCTATATACATTTCTATCTGAGAGAAACACTTAAAGTTTTCAGTTAACATATTAAATCGTATCCCTTTTTGCAGTTCTAAGGATCATTTATGTACAGGAAATTTCCTCTTTACATCCTAAAGTCATTTTATGAATTTTATAATATGTAGATGGTTTTGTTTTAAATCACAGTAACTGAACATAAATAATTGTATTTTTATTAACAATTACTTATTGTAATACAGATCCACTTAGAAGTGTATCATTTTTAAACATCAGCTAAAACGCAGAAGTTATATAAAAATAAACAAGGGGAATGCAGATTCCTAATATGTGACCACAGACATAAATATTGACTCCGAATATCCTCCTAAAGAAAATAAGATGTTCCAAATAAAACCATCACATAAATTATTCCCTTCTATTACAAATAAAAACAAGTCATTTCTGAATTCTGTTTCAGTTGAGTATGTTGTGATATGACAATTTCCCCTAAATTAGAAAATTCTTTCAGAATTTTAATAATATTCTGGATTTGAGACTTAGAACACTTTATGTGGAATACTAGCAACACACAAAACACAGGAAGAAGGGTTATCAAAGTTTTCAATTCCATTTCTTTATTTGGATCCTCTATATGAAACAGTGTTTACCTTTTCAGAAAGAGCATTTAAAAAGCATCATAATCCATGAGTATATGTACGTTTTTTAAAATGCTGGCTAAAATACCCAATCTTATCTTTCTATACTTCTCTACGTGGCATTCTGTAATGCTCTATGTCTGATTATTTGATGGATAAACAAATTGTTGCTTCCACAACAAAAATGGGATAGATATATATTGTGAGGGAGGCAATGATAATATAATCACCTGGGAACCAACAGAAGAAGTAAATGAATATTTTTATTTTTCCTCCATTCACCCTGTAGCTGTAGCTGATCACTTTACTCAGGAAGGTGGAGGGGAGAAGAAATAGGAGAAACAAAATAGAACACAGCACAGCAAATGCCTCCAGCCCTTCTCCCTCTACAGAAGTGGCAACTCTGTAGGTACTGTTGAGGGGAAAACATAGGGGAGCTGGAAAGAAGCAGCTTCAGCTTACCAGTTGGGAACTATAGTTATCTAGCAGATTTTCAAAGACCATGAAAGAAAAACAAGGGAGAGAAGGAAGAGAGGAAGGGAGGGAGGAAGGGAAAAAGGCTATTTATGACTCTCAATTACCATTTTAAAAAAGACTAAGGTGTTTAGCGCTGAATATACATTAAGCAAATAAAAAAAAGATAAAAGTTAATATATCCAATAACTGACAGTTGATTCGAAAATCCAACTACATTGCACATATGTGCATTGAGCATCCCAGATAATGTAATAGATAATTACAGTAGTAAACTAGGCGCACACTTTAAGAATTTCAGATGTCTCTCTCCACTTAGAAACTGCCAATTTTACTAGCACTATATTGCAGTGATAAATTCAGGGCTATATGCAATTATGTATGAGTGATACCTAAACTATTCTTGAAGTATTAGGAATCGTCTCTTGTAGGAAGTAACATTTAGAAAAGGCCAAGTAAGCCTTAGTTAAAAGGATAAGGGGACTTCCCTGGTGGCGCACTGCTTGAGAATCTGCCTGCCGATGCAGGGGACACGGGTTCGAGCCCTGGTCTGGGAAGATCCCACATGCCGCGAAGCAACTAGGCCCGTGAGCCACAAACTACTGAGCCTGCGCGTCTGGAGCCTGTGCTCCGCAACGAGAAGCCGCGATAGTGAGAGGCCCGCGCACCGCGATGTAGAGTGGTCCCTGCTCTCTGCAACTAGAGAAAAGCCCTCGCACAAAAACGAACAGCCAAAAATAAATAAATAAATAAATAAATTTTTTTTAAAAAAAGCATAAAAACAATTTTAAAAAAAAAAGGATAAGGAATATTTCCAGGCACTGAGAACAAAGCCCCAAGGGAAATATGCATAGCACATTTGGATAAATGAAATAGCTCAGTATGGCTGGAGTGTAGAGTGAGGTATGAAGGGCATGGAAGAGATGTGTCTGGAGAGATAATGAGTCCTTTATGCCATATAAAGGAGCTTGGACTTTATCTCTGAGGCTTCCTAAGTGGGAAAGATAAATAATCAGTGCATTACAGAAAGATTACTCTTCATGTCATGCTAGTCAGGTAGAAAATACTATTGCACACCTAGTTAGCCAAGCTAAACACTTAGTAGTCATACGATTCACCCCTTCTTCATTTACTTCTAATATCCAGTTTATTATCCATTGATCCTACCTTCTTTAAATACCTTTTGCTATTTCTAGCTTTCATGGCATATTTCTAGCTTTCATCATCTCTTACCTACATAATGGGAAGAATCTTTTATTTGAGCTCTCTGTTTCAAGTAATTGTCTCCATCAATACCTCTTACACAGCTGCCAGTTCATGGAGAATAATGCTCCAAATTCTTAAAATGATCGGGAAGTGTTGGCTCACAAACTTGGGAGCTTCCCAGGTGAAATCTGAAACTGACCCACACACAGAGAGGGCAAGGAGAGATGGGAGAAAGAGGCAGACCAGTCCAGATTGGTAGGGGGCAGGTTTAACAAGCAAGGGAACTTACATACGAGACTTGTCTTGGGTGGCCGCAAGACAAGTAGATCTCTATAACCACCCGAAGTTTAAAAGTCTGTACAGAAGCCTTACTCTGTTCAGTCAGGTATACTGTCCAGATGGTCTCACCAGCACATTGCTCTCTCAAGGCTGCATCCTTGAAAACAGCTCCCACTGTGGGAACAGTGGGCAGAAGGTATATTTCAAGGACGGGGAGATGTGAGGAGCCTCTGATTGCCTGGGTCCAGCTCATAGGTCAATCAAGTGGTCACATCCTCTAGATGACCTTTTCGAATAGCAAGATCTGACTACACGGCTTTCTCAATGGACAGTTACCCTGACCAGATTGCAAACTAAAGAAAACAAGAGTAATAAACCACATTATTTGATTTTACCTCTAAAGTCTCTGTATATGCTGCCCCTTCTACCTAGAATTTTTCATCAGAACTATGTGGCTAGAGAACTCTCTTATATCGTGGAATATTTTTGTTAAATATTTTCTCTTTGAAACCATCCTGATTTCCTCATAGTCAATTTTGTCCTCTGAGCTAATGCTTGTCTCTTATATGATGGTTTGGTAACCATCTCAATGAAGTCAATTCTCAAGTAAAAGGCATATTCCCTTTTGGAATCCTTTCTTCCCTCCCTTCCTCTTCCCTCCCTTCTTCTCTCTCCCTTCCTTAATGATTTACTCCTGCTTTTAGCTTTCCATGTTTGTGTATATCTATGTCTTTTGAGTTGGTTGTAGATATTATATTCTCAGTTTTTCTCCTGTCATCTATTTTTTTTCCTGATACTTTCATTTATACCCTTCTACTTCTCACTTTTACTGTTTCTCTATTTTTTCTTCCCCTTCCAATTTATTCTTATATATTTTTCTATTTCTTTTTCTATTTTTATTCTCTTGTTTCTTTCTGTTCGCTGGTCTTGCTCCATTGCTCCTCTATCCTGCTATCTTAAAAAAAAAAAAAAAAAGACCTTGAAACTATCTTACTAACTTTTTAGAAATATTCTAAAATTGTCTCCTACTGATAGACTCTACTTTTCATATTCTCTTCAATTAACATGATACAAAATTAAACTGTGGAAAGGAGTTGCATTTGATTTGCATTGCATAGTTGTGATGTATGTCTACATAGAAATGTTTTGTTTGTTTGTTTTGTACTTGTTGAATTCATGGTTCTCTGCAAACTCCATCATAAAATACTTTTTTCCCCCAAGTTACAATTTCAATTAAAATATTAAAGAGCCTAAATGTACAGCAAAACTAATTTTATCATTCAAAATTTATTTTTAATAGCAATAATCAGAAAGGAAATTTACTCCTTTTCCTACTCTACATGATTTTTTTAATAATTCATTTTCATTTAGTTTTATAATATATGTAGCAGTCCAAAAATGTGACTTATATTTTATAACAAAATCAGCTCCACATTTATACATTTTTAAATTTTAATAACTTATTTATCCTTAAAAATTTATTAGAGTGACTGACCTTACAACACAGGGGATGGTTGCAACATAATAAATTAAGAAATAATAAACATAGACATAGTATCTTGCTTATAAATAAGAGAAACAAATCTAGTAGATAAATATTTTAGAAAGATTATGAACCGCTTTTTCAACTGACAGCATTGTGTGAAGAGAAGTACAGATTTACATTATAAAATATAATAAATATTTAAATTGGGAATAAATTTAACCAATGAGGTAAAAGACTTGTATACTAAAAACTACAAAGTGTTATTGAAAGAAATTAAAGAAGCAAATCAATGGAAAGATATCCTGTGTACATGGATTGGTATACAATCTCTATCAAAATCCCAATGCCATTTCCTTTCAAAAATATTAAAATCTATCCTAAAATTCACATCAAAGTTCAAGGGACCTCTGAAAATATTTGTAATTCATATATCTGGTAAGGAGTTAATATCCAGAATATGTAAAATGAGCTCCTACTGCTCAACAATGAAAAAGCAAACAACCTAATTAAAAAATAGGCAAAGACCTTGAATAGACATTTCTCTAAAGAAGATATATGAACAGTCAATAAACACATGAAAAGATGCTGAATATCAATAATCATTAAGGAAATGTAAAGCCAAACCACAATGAAACTGCATCTCACACTCATTAGGGTGGCTACCACCAGCAAAACAGAAAATAACAAGTGTGAGTGAGGATATGGAGAAATCAAAATTCTTGTGCAGTGTTATTAGGAATGTAAAATGCTGCAACTGCTATGAAAAACAGTATGGCAGATCCTCAAAAAATTAAAAATGGAATTACCATATAATCTAACAATTTCACTTCTGGTATATACCCTAAAGAATTGAAAGGGACTCAAACAGATATGTGTGTCCTCATGTTCATAGCAGCATTACTCACAATAGCCCAAAGGTGGAAGCACCCCAGGTACCCAACAAAGATGAATGTATAAACAAAATGTGGAATATACATACAATAGAATATTATTCAGACTTAAAAAGGAAGGAAATTCTAACACATGCTACAACATGAATGAAGCCTGAATACATTATACTAAGTGAAATAAGCCAGGTACAGGGAATTCCCTGGCAGTCTGGTGGTTAGGACTCTGAAGCTTCCACTGCAGGGGGCATGGGTTCGATCTGCCCCGCGGTGCGGCAAAAAAAAAGAAAAGAAAAAGAAAAAGTGATGACACAAAGAAAAGATTGATAAGTATGAGAATAAAAAAAAAAATATATACAAAAAAGAAGTAAGCCAGGCACAAAAGGACAAATTCTGTATCATTCTACTTATATAAGGTACTTAAATTAGTCAAATTCATAGAGATAGAAAGTAGAATGGTGGTTGTCAGGTACTGGGGCGGTAGGAATGAGGAGTTATTATTTAATGGATATGGCGTTTCAGTGTGGAAAGATTATGAAGTTCTGGAGATGAATAGCAGCAATGACTGCATAATAATATGATTATACTAATACCACTGAACTGTACACTTAAAAATGGTTAAAATTATAAATTTTATGTTATATATATTTTACTACAAAAAAAGTCCAAAAGTAAATATTGAATCATTATTCATCTCTGATAAAAAAAATCAGAGGTGAAACATTCTAAACATCTTCCTAAGTGTAAGCCAAATTATTGTTAGAATCAAAGCATTGAACATATATGCTGTTTTCTGTATGACATAGTAAATAATCTGAAGAAACATGTCTTGTTTCTGAGTTATAGGATAACTACTATTATTATTTATTACTATTTTATCTTAAAATAAGGGGATAAAAACATTAAGTTTCTTGGGTTAATAATGTAGGTGTCTAAACGAACATAAATTGTATTTCTTCTTCTAACAGAAAAAAGTTGTAGAAAAATCTGAATATAAAGGTTAAGGAGAATAAAATGCATAAATCCAGCATTGTTAACACCTTAAGGATATATCTCCCCCTCCAAACTCAGAGAGAAAAATATATGTATGAAATATGCATGTACATATAAGGAATTTACATACATATATATATGTTCCATATATATATATATATATATATATATATATATATATATATATATACACACGAGGAGCATATGCATACACACACACACACACACACACACAGAATTTCAATTTTGCAAGATGAAATGAGTTCTAGAGATTGATTGCACAACAATCTAAATTTATTTAACACTACTGAAGGGTATACTAAAAGTGACTAAGATGGTAATTTTATGTTGTCACAATTTAAAATTTAAAAATCATAATAAATACATTTTAAAATATGTTTTCTGTGGAAAATGAGTTTTAAAAATCATTGCAAAAATATGTGAGAATATACTTACAAAACAAGAGTCAATGATAGACCTTGAATTCATATTAATATTATAAATTATAATCTATAGGAAAGAAATTTCATTCAGTTATTTCCTAAAACACCTTTTATTTGTAAATTCAAATTTTACCAAGTAAAAATTATTTACCTTTTTTTATTTGTTTAATTCAAAGTAAAATATTCTTGATAATTATATTAAAATTGGCAGCATTTTATGTTATACATTATAACCTGGACTAAAGAGCATAAATTCAAGTACCTGGAGTATTCAAGAAAGCTGAAATATTAATTTTTCAAAGACTCCATCAATAGATCCAGTGATAAGGCAAAAGACATGGAAGATGTCTTAAGTTTCTTTAAACATGTGAACCCTGACTTTGAAAAAAAAATCCAATAGGATTAGCAAACTATATTTTGTTCTTCCAAAATAAATGAGTTTCTCATTTATCCTTTATATTCAAACACTAAAGATAAGAGCTTCAGCCCAGTTATCTATTCATGAATTATTACTGATTTCCATGAAAATAGAGTACTTACAAATGACTTGAGAAAAGTATAATACTAATCCTATTAGAACTGACATCTTTGATTCAAGAGAGTTTGATTTTATTATAAACAACAAACTGTTTTGTCAGAAAGTGCTATTTCAAAAATTGTTAAACTACTTAAAAGTATTTTTAAATCAGTGTTAAGTAGTTTATGAGGTAGGTAAACACAATTTAAGAGATCATTTAAACTCCATTGTCAGAATAATACTCCTTTTGCAGGTACCTAAGTTTTATTAAAGCACCACATAAAAAATAAATGACATAATTCCTCAATTAAAATAAATATATATAGGAAATTGTGGCAACGAATTTCCAATCCAAATGATCTGAGTTGCTTCTAGCTTTCAGAATTGCTGCCTGTTATATATGTCATGTAGGAATACTTTGATATATTTCTGGGTACAAATAAAGTAGTTGAAATAGTTTATATATCAATAAGGCTTGTGTTAGATGTAAGTTTTAAAGTCAGTTATGAAAGCTATTAAACAACATTTTTAACTCTAAAGTGACAATTATAGCATATGTCATCAGATTTGTTGTCAAAACACTGAACACTCTAGTGTAAATCTTAAAAATTTAATATTTTTATGATCCATGTTTGTTCATGATTCAAAAAATATTTGAGCCAATTTTCAAAGTTAAAAAAGTACAAGTGTATAAGAGAACACTATGAACTTCATGTAGACAAAAATAATACAATTTCAAATAAAACTATGCCAAGGCCATGCTCAAGGCCAAAAGACACACTTGGGATGATTTCTTGTTATTATAGAGCAGAAATTTTGGGGAATATGCAGAGGTTTATTTTACTATAGAGAGCAGAAAAAATGTTAAAATTATACACCAATAGCCAACTTTATTGGATCTTCTCCCAGATTGGTGAGAGCTGAGTGTGATAATCATGAAAACAATATATCCTTCCCTATTGCGAAATGACTGAATGGAGAGCTTCTACACAATTATTTCATAGTATTTTCTAATTTTGGGGCCTCTTTTTAAGGCTCCAGTGAAATCTGGGACATGTGATATCTTTTTGGGGGTGTATCTTAAAATCATATAAATTTAAATTTATGAAAGAACTTTAGAGATCATGTACTTCAATCCCTTCTTATTTCCTAGTTCGTTGTCTTCCCCAAAGTCAGTGATAGAAAATTTAGAACAAATATTGTTAGTTTAGTACTCATTCATCATACCATACTATGCCTTCATCTATGGAAAAACCTGGGAATATCAATATCTTTACATAGCATTTTCCAGCCAAAATTTTAATAATTATATTGAATCACTGTGTTAGGCACTCCAGGTAATAAAGAAAAATACTATTACTATAAGATCTTAGAAACAATTCGGTAGGAAAGCTTAAAATTGATCAAATGAGAAAAAATTATACACAAGGCAAAGCATGATATGACATAAGAGAGTTATAAACAGAGAACAATTAAGAATTCATAGCAGGGATTTAGTAGTCAACAAATATATTATGGAGGAGCAAATTTGATGAGAAACTAAAGTTACTTCATAGCGATAGTTGGCTATATCCTACTTAAAAGAGCACGGTCAAACCTATTCTTCAGCACCAGTGGAGCGAAGAATCATTGTATATTAGGTAAAGTCTCATTCAGTCTCTTGAAAATAGCCATTCAAAACACACAAGGGCATGGTAACTATTCCCGCTCTCCGCAACTAGAGAAAGCCCGTGCACAGCAATGAAGACCCAATGCAGCCAAAAATAAAATAAAATAATAATAATAATAATAAAATAATAATTTAAAAAAGAAACTTTAAAATGCTTCTAGTTCTCTAGCATATTTTCAAAATTCAACAGACTATGAACAATATAAAAAGGCCTTTAGAAAGTAATCCAAGAGTTCTCAAATGTGGAAGCTATCTTTAGAAGCCATACAAGTGGATACGCCAGTGACCCTAGACAACACTTTGCAGTTTTCACAACAGTATCAACTTTGAATGAAATATGCCAAACCTGGAATTACCATGTCAATTTCAAAAGATATGAAATAAAAAGGGTTATCAAAAAAGGAGTTTATGCTCTCCAGTTAGGCTCTAAGCACCACCGATCCTTCATTTTAACTATGAATACACTACCAAGATATCATTTTAAATGGTTTAATATGCTTATAGGAAGTTTTAATCATTATCCCAGTAATCTCAAATTCAATTTTATTGGCAAAATACACCACGCCTATCATCAAGCTGAAGTTTTCCGAAACATCCTAATTAACAATGTGCTCTCAAAGAATAAATATTTGATATTTTTTGAAAGGTAAATAAATACTGATGTAGCCATAGTAAGAAAACTGGGAAGGTAACCCACACTCAAAAGCCACCTTACGGATATCTAGAACATATGGATATTGCTTAATTTGTCACTAATGTATGCAAAGCATTCAAAGTATTAAAACTGCAAAATTATTTTCTAATTTTATTTAAAAATGGGAGATTCTGTAAATATATAAAACAATATAAACTTTATATTTTAGAACAATTTTAAATTTACAGAATATTTGTGAATATTTTAGAGACTTCCCATATACCCTCTCAACTAATTTCACTGTTACTAAAATCTTATATTAGTATGGCATACTCAACAAAACTAAGGAACCAATACTGATACATTAACTAAATTATATATTTACATTCCTTTAGTTTTTTGTTTTTTTTTTAAATTTATTTATTTATGGCTGTGTTGGGTCTTCGTTTCTGTGCGAGGGCTTTCTCTAGTTGTGGCAAGCGGAGGCCACTCTTCATCGCGGTGCGCGGGCCCCTCACGATCGCGGCCTCTCTTGTTGCGGAGCACAGGCTCCAGACGCGCAGGCTCAGTAATTGTGGCTCACGGGCCCAGCTGCTCTGCGGCATGTGGGATCTTCCCAGATCAGGGCTCGAACCCGTGTCCCCTGCATTAGCAGGCAGACTCCCAACCACTGCGCCACCAGGGAAGCCCCATTCCTTTAGTTTTTACCTAATTTTCTTTTCTTGTTTTAGGATCCCATCTAGGATACCACATTTCACATGCTATTCATGTCTCTTTAGGCTGCTCTTGATTGTGACAGTTTCTTAGATTTTCTTTGATTTTGATAATCTTGACAGTTTTGAGGAGTACTGGTCAGGTATTTTGAACAACATCCCTTAATTGGGATTTGTCTAATGTTTTTTCTCATAATTATCCTTGGCTTATGGGTTTCTCATGAAAGACCACAGGGAGAAAGTGCCATTTTTATCCTTTCAGATCAAGAGTGCATACGATAGACATGACTTATCTCTGTTGATGTTAACCTTGATCAACTGGCAGAAGTAGTGTTAGTCAAGTTTCTTCACTATAAGGTTAATACTTTTTAATAAAGTTTCTTGTCATATTGTACTCTTTGGAATGAAGTTACTCTGCACAGCTCACACTTAGGGGATGGGGAATTATTCTTCCCCACTTTGAAGGTAGAGCACATAAATTATCTGGAAATTTTCTGCATAGATTTGTCTCTTCTCTGTTTATTTAGCTAATCATTTATATCAGTATGGACTCATAAATATTTATTTTAAACTTTAGGTTATAATCCAACACTACTTTATTTTGTTGTTCAAATTGTCCAGCTTTGGACACTGAGAGCATTTTAGTAGGCTCCTGTGTCTTTCTGTCATACTCCCATCATTGTGGATTTTTCTTGGAGAATTTACTTTCTGAGACTGTAAAATGCCCTAGACTAATGTGTATATTTCCTACCCCATCCTACAATCAGCCATTTTCCCAAGGATTCCTCATTCTTTTTATTGAGAATGGTAGTAAGAAACCAATATCTGGATGCTAGGGCTGCTCACTGTTACTGGGGTGTTTTATTTCTTAGCTCTCTGAGGTGGTAAAGTAAGGAAATATATGTATATCTACTAACTCATGTATAAACACATATTGATAAATGTTTCTATATGTAACAATCTGTGTCTGCATTAGCTGCAGATGGCTTTATACTGATTCCTTCCTTTCTATTACCTTACTCTATCCCTCTTCCACCTGCTCCAAGTAAGCAGATCTTTGCTTTCTCTCCAACTCCAGTCATGATCATCTTGGCACCTACAATCAGCCACCCATTAATTTAATTGTTTACGTCCATTATACATGTGTAGTGGTATCAGAATTGTTAACATGCACTCCCTACAGAAACAAATTTATCATCTAAAGTACAGGGCTTATATACAGATTCTAATCACCTCCAAAGTTAATTAGGTCACCATCTTTTTCCTCCACCCCTCTTTCTGTGAGATTGTTACATGTATTTGTAATGAGTTAGAGTGTTTGTCACTTTCTCATTCCATCCTGGGTGACTGACCTCCCCAACAAATTTTATGTTTGCATATATTAGGGTTCACTCTGTGCAGTAAATTTCTATGTGTTTTGGCAAATATATAGTAACATGCATTCACCATTAAATTATTATTAAAACATAGCTTAACTGTCCTAAAAATAATCCTGTGTTTCATCTATTCAACTCTCTAGTTACCCTGAAAACCAAGAAACTACTGATGTTTCTACAGTCTATAATTTTGCCTTTTCCAGAATGTCAAGTAATTAGAATCATAGAGCATGTATCCTTTTATTACTAGCATCTTTTAATTAGCAATATGCATTTAAAATTCACCCATGTCTTTTCATCATTTAACAGCTCATTCCTTTCTATCACTGAATAATATTCGATTATATTGAGGCACCCATATTCTGTTTGTCCATTCAAACCTGTTAGAGGACATATTGGTTGCTTCCAGTTTGTGTTGATTATGAATAAAACTTCTATAAAGATTCACATAATAGTTTTCTTGGGATGTAATTTTTCAATTCAGTTGGGTAAATACCAAGAAGTGTGATTGATGGATTATATAATAAAATTATGCTTAGCTTTGTAAGAAACTGTAGAACAGTCTTCCAAAGTGGCCACTAGCAATGAATGCATGAGTTTCTGTTGTCTTCAACCTCACCAGTATTTGTAAGTTTTTTGGATTTTAGCCATCCTAATAGGTGTGTGGTAGTTTCTCATTGCTGTTTTAATTAGCAATGCCCTAACGACAAATGATATTAAGCATCTTCTGATGTGCTTGTTCACCATCTGTATATCTTCTTTGCTGATGTGTCTGGTTCAGATCTTTTGCCTATTTTCAAATCTGCCTGTGTGTTTTCTTATTGTAGATTTTTAGGAGTTCTTTACATATTTTGGCTACAAATTATCAGATTTGTGTCTTGCAAATACTTTCTCCCAGCATTTGCTTCGTTGTTTTATTATTTTAAGTGTCTTCCTCCAAGCAGATATGTATTTAATATTAATAAAGAACAACTTGTCAATTTTTTCTTCCACAGATTATGCTTTGGTGTTATAAGCTAAAATCTCATAAATGAACCAAAGTTCATGTAGATTTTCTCCTGTATATCTTTTATCTTATAGACTATGTTTTTTCTTGCCTTTTAGCATGCCCTGTAATATTTTGGTAGAATACAGATATGATATATGGGGTAATAGGAACTGAGGCAATTAGGCCTTTAATATCAAGTTCTATGTTTCTCTACTCCTCCCAAAGTCACAAGAGGATTTTTATGGGCTCTTCACCATGAGAACCTGGTGGCATTCCTGGGAGTAAAAGCCATAAACGCTGCCTCCCAAGACTGTGGTCCCCAGGAGTTTCTCACAACTCAAGCTTGTTTACCTTCAGCCTCCAACAGCTCACCAAAATTGCCATTTGCAGGTTCCTAGCACTTATAGCTCCAATGGCTTCTGGTGCAGGGAAGCCCGCCTTGGCTGTGATTCTCAACCTTTACTCTCTCTTCAGATTTCAGGGTAGTGGTTTCCCCTGCAACCTCATTTATCTGACGATTCAAGAAAAGTTCTTCATTTTCATTTTGTTCAGTTTTTGTTGTTGTTGTTGTAGGGACAGGAGTGACAACTTTTAAGCTCTTTGCATGTTGGAGCTGAAACCAGAAGTTCTTTCTGTTTTCTTTAAGTCATGTCATTAAATACATGTTTTAGATTTCAGACTTTAGAATAGTTGCTAGAACACAATGTCAGAATAAAATCTCTCTTTACTGAGATTTTTAAAATGTATGACAGAATATGAAGCAAGTTCATCATAAGAGATGAAATAATAAGAGAAAGAACGGTTACAAATTCTAAGAATGTGATTTGAATTTACAATAAACTTATATTTGATGATGACTTTTCTATGCATTGTAAGTTATACTGTTTCAATTGTCAATCATTATCTTCATTTTATTTTTTCATGTTAAAATAAAACATATAACCTATAGAGTAAAATAGACATTAGCCTGTTAAAGAAAATGGTTTCAAAAAGAAGTTCAGAGAGTGGCATGAACTTGTATACACTACCAAATGTAAAACAGGTAGCTAGTGGGAAGCAACCACATAGCACAGGGAGATCAGCTCCGTGCTTTTTGACCACCTAGAAGGGTGGGATAGGGAGGATGGGAGGGAGATGCAAGAGGGAGGAGGGGATATGGGGATATTACAGAAAAAAACAAAAAAGAAGAAGAAGTTCAGTCATTTTTTATTTTGGACTGTTTAAAAAACTGTATTAATATGTAATTCTACATATATACTATAAATATCTGCTAAAGAAATTAAGATGCAAAAAGCATGGTCATCTTAAGGAAGTACACATGGAACCATCAGACATGCACATTTTACAGACTTCCCTTCAAGTTATAGTCTATGCAGAGGTATAGCCATCAGTCAGCAACAGCAGGCACTAGCACAGTGTACTGTACATAGCTGGTGCATAATATTCGTTAAAATACTCTAAGATACTAGTATTATTTGCTACCATCATCACTAACAGTGAGAATGTTATGCCAAAAAAAGTCTCAGGAAATAAGTTATTGTCGCTAAAATAAAGTTCCTATCTAATATCACCTTTTATTATTTATATGTATATTGAGTGACAACTATGTTCCATGTAATAGGTTATGCACAAAGCTTACAGCACTAAATAAGACAGAAATTACCCCTGCTCATGCAGAGCTTATACTCCAGTGTACACAAATTCTCTTCTTAACTAATATTGGCTTTCTTCAAATTGCAAAAAGTTGTTTACAGCTATTTCTAGCATCCAGTCGTTCTCAGGAAGAAATATGAGGGGGATGCCAACCTTGGCTCCAGTCCACCTTTCCATAAATGTGCATAATAAAGGTTTTGGCACTAAGATGTTCAATTCTTGAAAGGCTAAAGCAGAATATAACCACTAATTTTATGGATGCAAATAATAAGGCAATTTTGCTTTGTATTTAAAAGATAATGTTTTCACTAATAAGGATTGCCACACCCCAAATAAGAATGAAAGTTCACTAAAACGTCTAACGCAAGTGAAGAGAGATGAGTACAGTCTAAATGGTATCCCATGCATTTGTTTTTGCACTCTATACATGTAAAGGAATTTTGTGCTGTGGGTTTGTGGTAAACTTCTAGGTCCTAAATGGGATGGGGAGCCTAGTGCCTTGAAATAGCCATATTTTCAGAGTTTGAAACTGAGGAGTCATTGCTAACCACAACATTTAGTGAAATAATAGATTTGTACCAAGGAAAGCAAATTCAAATAGACCAAACAAAAAGACTGGATTAAGATGGAAAGAGGAGTTTCCAAGTGCAGAGAAGATGGGCTAGTCTGTAGCACTTTCTTCTTATTCTCCTGCTTACCACCTCCAGCCTGCATGCATGGAAGTTTTAAAGGAGTAAACAGTAACTAATCCTCAATCATTTTCCACACTCATTCTGAAGCAACTGCATAATAACCTTTACATCCTTGACATTACTTGATTATGCAGTTTAATTAGCACACTACTCATCACTGAGTATTAGAGGTTTATCATCTCTTATCTCATACCACTTTTCAAATCACATCTTCTCTGAATGCCCTAATTTTTAATAACAATCCATTAAGCATAATGTTCATCATTTATGGAAAATAATCATTATTTATTTTAAAAGTATATTACTTTTCAGTTTCATCAGAATCCTCTTTCAAATTTTGATATTGTGCTGCTCAAAAAGAGATTTTTATTTAAAAAATCAATATATTGCATGTGATGTTTTTGATAATTATATGTGAATGCATCTAGGTTGCTTTAAATGATTATCATTTCAAATACATAAGGCAATTTTCACAGGTCACAAGATTATGAAATTTGTTGAAACATTTTAAGATCACATACCAGAAATAATTATATTTCTAGTAAGTACTAGATTGTACATAGAAAGAACTTGTATTGGGGCTTCCCTGGTGGCGCAGTGGTTGAGAATCTGCCTGCCAATGCAGGGGACACAGGTTCGAGCCCTGGTCTGGGAAGATCCCACATGCCGCGGAGCAACTGGGCCCGTGAGCCACAACTACTGAGCCTGCGCGTCTGGAGCCTGTGCTCCGCAACAAGAGAGGCCGCGATAGAGAGAGGCCCGCGCACCGCGATGAAGAGTGGCCCCCGCTCGCCACAACTAGAGAAAGCCCTCGCACAGAAACGAAGACTCAACATAGCCAAAAATAAATAAATAAATTAATTAATTAATTAAAAAAAAAAGAACTTGTATTATATAGAAGCGTGTATTACCTGTATGAGAATAACCATCAATATCATATGTGTACATGTGGGGGGGCATTTACATATACTTATGCATATATATATATATATATATAAAATTCAATATATCATATATTAACTATGATTAGGCCTATGACTTCAGTATCCATCTCTAGTTGATTTAAAAAAAGGAATTCTAAAATGTTTCTCTTTTACTTAAGTGGGTAAAAAACACCTCATATATGTAAAATTAATACCCAGATTATTTTTATCACTTATACTCCAGGTTGTTTCTGAAAGGAACTTTCCATCAGGTATAATGTTGCATTTTTGTGGTAAGTTTAACTTATATTTTAAATCATTACTCTTTTTTCAAACCAAATGTTACTGTTGTGTGTATGTTTGTCCTTGTGCATTTTGCTAAGTATACCTCTGCTGCTACAAAATAAATATTATTTCTTTTACAATCTGGTTCATTAATTTTTAAGGATATGTTAAGGTGTACCAAATACTTACATCCCATATTGTCATACTTTATAAACTATAAAGCTTTCTCCCTCAGAACTACTTTAATTAAAACCATTTAAAAAGTATGTGTTGGTGGGAAGGACGCTAATAAAAACTGTTTTTGTGTTTGATTCTGAGCTTTGGAGACATTTTTTTCTACTTTTTACTTATGAGAGAAGGCTGGATTGCCCTTTCTGGACTAGGTCTGTGTTGACAGACTGCAATTAGTTGCTTTTGCTAGCAGAGCTTCTAACAGCTTAGAGAAACATCGAAGAGTACAAGGTGAGAAGTGTGGTGTTACAAAATTAGATTCACAGAGTAACGGAGATACGCTGTGTTCAAAAGCATTTTTAAACAAGTTACACCCCATGAAAATACTCCCTTATTAAACATAATTTATAGCAATTTTGTAAGTTTTCACAACCACATAATATTGGCAATGATACCAAAATGAAAAATTCAATCACCCAAATCGTATGACTATACTATGCATGCTTGTTGTAAACACAATCCTGCTACTATTGTGCAAGGGAACAGCTACACAGAAGGGAGCCTGCATAGAGTAAGAGCCCCATTTTTTCTACTAGTAAAATGGGATATAGCTTTACCCTTTGAAAGTATTCTCGTTTGGCACTGCAGGCATATAGCGTACATGTTTCCTAACAATTGTCCTCATATCAGTCTAAGGAAATAACACTGAAGGACCGTGCACGTGTGTGTGCGCATTTTTTCTCATACCCAATAATTTTTTATAGGCAAATCACATTACCATATCCAGAAGGATTCTTTAGCACTTGTAGAACAATTTTACTGGTAGAACATGTAATATTTTGAAAATTGTTTCCTCTATCCTCCCCCACAACTGTCACCCACAAAGCCCAGCTCACTTCTTTCATGAAAGTCAGCATGACATATTTTTCGTGCGAGTTCACATAGCAGTTTCCTCAATGTGTTAGTCCATCTGATTTACTCCGCTTCCATTTCTAGTAATGTCTTTACAACCCATGTCAGATTTCTAGCCCCAAATTTATTCATTTTTATAGAGCAATTTTAGCTAAACCATTACCTTTTAGACTACTTCACTAAAGAAAAAAATACGAAAATGTTAGAGGTTTTTATGCTAGATATCCACACATGAATAAGAATAATCACGCATTTCCAAAGTTACAATAAAAACTTGTTTATAATAAAACTTGAATATTTCTTAAATCAAAATGACATCTTTCTATATCTCAAGAAAAATAATGGATATATGGTTCCCTTTATTAATATGAATAAATGATAACTAGTGTTAAAAGTGCTTTTTGTTCAGATGCTCTTATAGATTAAATATATCTAATTATTTTAATTTTTAAATTTTGAGGCAAGCATTTTGTGTTTGCAACTGTATTTTACGCTTAACTCTTATGTGCCTATATACCAATATATACCACTAGTCCTTGCACTTAGTACACATTCAATAGCTATAAATTAACTGTAAGAGAATGTTTATATAACTTCATATGTTTTTATTTGACATATATTTTATATTTAAGTACAATTTAATACTAAGTATATTATTTATTTTAAACTATATATTTGAAATTTTATTAAAAAATTGATATGTGAATTTATAGCTAAAATGTTAGTAGATATATTAAATAAGTATAATTTATTAAATTTACATAAATTTATATATTCATGCAATATATAAGCAAATATATATTATTGTATGAGAAACTACCAAATGTAAATAAAGTTTTTAAAAATAATATGTGGTACTTCCCTGGCGGTCCAGTGGTTAAGACTTCACCTTCAAAAGTAGGGGATGTGGGTTCGATCCCTGGTTTGGGGAGTTAAGATCTCACATGCCTCACAGCCAAAAAACCAAAACATAAAACAGAGACAATATTGTAACATATTCACTAATGATTTTAAAAATGGTCCGAATCAAAAAAAATCTTTAAAAAAAAATAATACGTACCAAACATACAAAGACTATATTAAAATGTTCATGTACACTGTTGAAAGTGATAAAATAAAGTCTCATGAAGGTAACATTATGGTGGTATCCAGGCCAAGAAACAGATTACTACACCTCAAAACACACTATTGTTCTTCCTAAATCTCATCTCCCTCCAATCCAGCAGAGGTAAAGATATACATTAATGTTCTGCAAATTATATTTTCCTTTTAAAATATGAGTACATTAAACAATATACTACTTTGTTTTGCATATTTTTGTATCTTATATAAATGGAATCTGTATGTATGTTTCTATGACTTCCTTCTTTTATTCATATGTATGTAGCTGTAATTTATTTTTATTGTTAAAAAGTAGTCCATTGTATGAATTAATGACAAATTATTCATTCTACTCTAAATGGATAGTTGAATAGTTTCAAGTTTAGAGCTATGACAAACCACAAATATGCTGACATTTACATTCATTTTATATATATATATATTATATATATATACACACACATATATACATATATCTGGTGCAGAGATATAGGGGATTTTCTGGGTCAAATATTTAGCAGTGGAATCCCTAGGTTTTAAGATAAGTGTGTTCAGTTTTCCATAGTAATTGTACCAACTAACACTCCACCTGCAGTGACTGAGAGTGCTTGCTGTTCCACACGCACTGTTACCAACGTCTGTTTTCTAAAAGATGCTGATTTGGTGAGTAGAAAATAGTACCTTCTTTTAACACAGGTTTTACTCTACATTACCCTGATCACCCTACATTACCTATGATTACATATATATGTGTGTGCAGACATACACACACACACACATCTTTATCTTTCAAAGTTTACAGGTGACTTGTGCTTCCTCTTCTTTGAAATTTTTTTCATTATTTTTCTAGTGTTTGTTTTCGTATTGATTCATAAAAGTTCTTTTTATATTCTGTAAATTAACAAATCCTTCAACAGTTAAATGTGTTCCAGAAGAGTTTATGGCATTTTTTTTCACTTCCCTTCGTTTTTTGTTTAAATAAATATAAGTTCACAATGTCAGTTAGATGATTTATGAATATTTTTTACTTTTAGTTTTTATCCTGTATAAAGAAATCCTTGTAAACATTATGAATATGGTTTCTTGTATTTTATTTTGAGCAATTATTACACTTACACATTTACATATTTTCTTTAAAATTTTAAATGTATTTTGCGTGAGTTAAGGATCCAGTTTCATTTTTTCCCTATGCATTCACCAGACAATTGTTAACAGCAACAATAAAAAAAGAAATGGTGCTTTTTCTCTTTTCAATTCCATCTTTGTCTTATCAAGCAACCAAAAAGGCACTCTTTTAAGTATCACTTGGTTATTTCTAAACATTTGCACTGAAATTTTAGAACTGCCATGTCAAACACTACAAAATACATTTGTGATTTTAATTCAATTGCATTGAATCTGCAGATCAATTTGGAGAGAATTATGATATGTTATATATTAAGTATTTTTATTTAACTGAATAGTGTATCTCTATATTCAGAAATATCCTCTTTCATATCTTTTATAAAATCTTAAAATTTTATCCATAAAGTTTTTGTACATTTCTGCTTATTTACTCCTTATCACTATATATTATTTTAATATTGTATCATATGAGGTAAATAGAATTTATGCCTAAAAAGGGCATGCTGCTGCTTCTTTTTGAACATTCTTATGGGTGTTAAGTCAATAGCTAAGTTGGATTTGAGGTTTTGTGGTTGACATAGGCTCTTCAGTTCACCTTAGTCTCCAAATTTCTCTAGCAGATAGCTGATGTACTTTTGTGTTTTATATTGGGAGGGGGTTGCTAGAAGGTTTTTCTCAGTGTTTCTGCTCTATTTTCAGCAGTCCCTGTATAGCGAGGATCTCTCTTCATGTTCTTGCCCCATCCCTAGTACTGGAATGCTATTGATGACAGAGGGATTTTCAATTCTCCTATTTTAACTTCAATCTTAGGTAGGCTCTGTACACCTGGGTCTCGATGGTTTAATTTAGGTATGATGATATTCAAGCTCATTCCCTTAATCTTTATTTAGTAGGCTGTTCATAGTAGAAACTCAGTAATTTTTCACTAACAAATATGAAACTATTAACACTAGTTTTTATAAAGTTGTAAACATTTCCAGGAGAAAAGCCTTTTTGAGACAATTATCATTTAAAAAATTATCTTCCCAAAGAAATCTCAAAATTTATTAAATAATCCAAATTTCAACATATTTGTGTGTGTATGTGTGTATATATATATATATATATATATATATATATATATATATATATATATAAACTTAACATTTTCAATTCCCTTTACCTAATATCATCTTCGCTAGCATAGGAAATAGAGGTATAGAACTTTCCACAAAGAAGAATATGACATCCAAAACACATTCCTTTGGGTATAAAGTTATATATTCTCATTTCAAGAAAGCAGTCTCAAACACAATAAACATCAACTAGGAAAGACAACATTTAGATGAAGAAAAATGCTGTGCCTAATTTATTTATAAATGACTATTCTACATATAATAAAATTTGATTTGAATACTTAGGAATTAGAATCAAATACTCATGTTCTGTATTCATATAAGCTTTTAAAGGATAATTATCTGCACTATTGTCTAATTAGAAATTTAAAGATACTCTACTTCATAATATGGTTGAATGTAGTACAGCCAAATGAGCCCTCATTAAATCCAAGAATGATCAAAGTATTTTAAGTTCTAGACACAGTTAAGTGAATATTGAATTAATTATTCCTTCAAATAAAATCCGAAAGGATCTATAAAACACTCTAAATACCTTCTCTTTTTCCATTATCCACTTGAAGCTTGGAAAATGTTTCACATTTAGTCATATAGTAGTAAGTAATAAGCTACTCTTTAGAATTCAATGAGATAAGCAGCTGTTACTTGAAAGGATTTAATTAATTTTAATGTGATTTATTAATTGATAAGCTGTAGAACTAAGATATATGGCTACCTAAAGTTCCAAAGAAGGTCATTTTCAAGTCTTCATTTTTTGTCCTTTAAAAACTTTAATAATACCACCACCAACAAAACCAACACTAATTGTTATAGCAAAAATTTATTGACTCCTCCTCCATGACAGACAGTTTCAATTTTAAAACATATCACATATTATCAAAGTACCACATCTTGCTTTTTACTGATTACGATCAAATTACATGGAGTAATCTGGCCAAAGTTACAAAGTTTGTTAGTGATAAGGCAGCATTCAAACTTCGGCAGCCTGATTCTGGAGTCTTAGACATTAATCATTGTATTCTATGGGATCTGAACCACTGTTCAGCTTTTGAAATAGGAACTCATACATGTTATATCCTTAATGTTCAAAAATAAACGTTTTTATGGAGGTTAGGACAACTTATAATTAATGAGGGCCATCAGTATGGCAATATAAGTGACTTTCACCAATCATAACCATCCACTGCCCTAGTCCCAGATAAGAAAATGCTTTCTGAGGAACTGTGTTATGAGTATTTAAGATAAAAATCACTTTTTCATTTTTATAGCCTTGAACTGTAAAACACTTATGCTCCACCATAATCTTATCACATTCTCTTTACCATAATACTGTGGGAGTCAATATATACTGTGACTTGTCCAAGGTCATAAGCTGATAAGTAAGAAATCAGAAACAAAAAATGGGACCTTATCACAAACCCCATGGTCTCTTCACTCCACCACACTGCTTCTTCCATGTGTGCAAATTTGCAACAGTATTTTTACTTCATAGTCACCATCGAAATTAGTCATATTCTTAGTGCATTTCAGTCAAGAAATTTTTTAGTCATCAGTCAAAAAGAAAAGGTGAAGAAATGTGACAAAAACAATATGAAATTAATAGTATAATATAGCCAACTCAAGAAATATTTAAATAAAGAAAAATGACTGAGGTAGAAGGCAAAGTGTAAAATGACTTCAAGGCATTGGCTTGGAAGATAGTGACACTGTGATGATGTTGATTAAACTAATAAGAAAAATCAAATTGGTGATTCTAACCACATCTTCATGAATAATCCAAAATAATGGCCAAAATAATCTCATCTGAATTAGGTTACATGTGGGGGAGGTTTGCATGTGTATACGTGTGTGTGTGTGCTTGAGTGAGAGAGAGAGAGATCAGAATGCAAGTATATATTATACTAAAGAAAAATTTCTAATTATCAAACTAAGATATAGTGTAGAATTTCTTTTTAAAAGACAAACAAAAATTAAACTATTGGATGTTCTTAATGCATTTAGCAATTTAACTCACAACAGTTTAATCTGTCAAATTTAGGAAGGCCTTCTGAGGCTATTTTGGTCAAGATCCAATACATGCTATAAAATGAATAATCTTTTTGGTACATTAAACTCTGACATAAATGTGGATTTTAGCAAAAATGACATATCTGCCTTTAGTGTAAAAAGAGAATATTATCATAGCACAATAACAGTCCCATACAATTAGAGGAGGTCAGGGTTCAAATAACTTTAAACCCAAAGCTATGCTTATTTGGGCACCCCTTGCTATCAAATGTTTTTAAAAATTCCAATAAAATTGCAAAATTAAATATAGCTTTTCCCAATCTCTCTATCAGGTAAGGGCAAATAAAGAAACATTTTCCTTTTTTCTTTTTCTGTTCTACTTCACTTTAAACTTTGATGTGTCTACATAGTTAACAAAGCCATAGGTTCTTTCTTCCCTTTTCACCTTGCTATTTTCAATGCCATTTCCATCTTATATCCTCTATGGGGTAGCTCTTACTAAAATTTTCAATTGCTACATGTAATTCTTTATTTGATATGTTTCCCCATCTAGAAAAATGCAAAGTATTTCTCATTAATACTTCAATATGCCTAGTATAGAGTAGATATTCACAAACATATTTTGAATAAATTAATAAATTCATTTTAATATTTCCATTCACCTGTAAAAGATTATGTAGGAAGGTAGTAAAGTGTTCTAAATGATCAGGTCTTGACACAAGCTCATGGTGCTTCAGAAAAATATGAGTGACAAAAAGAACCAAACAACTGTCAGAACCCTCACATTGCCTTCACTGTAGACAGGACACAACGGAGAGCTGAGCATTCTCTCCACTCTCCATGCTAACTTAGGTAACTCTTTCTTCCTATGTTAATGGAGATGTAATTAAGATATACAGGGCACCTATTACTTTGTCAGACTGAAAACTCTAGTCCCCTGGGGTTTTAGCAAGAAGCAATTCAGCTTTTAGAAACAAACTCAACTCAAGCGGTTAGTTTTTACCAATGGTTAAATTTTAAAAACAGATGACTTGTTAACTATTGGGAATATTATCTTTAAAAAGAAAATTTTAATACAGTTAATTTGCTTTCACTATTAAAACCAAGATGTCATTATTAAAATAATGTTTCCTCTCTAAAAAAAACTAATTGAATGATTCAATAAAAATCTAATCATAATTAAATTTTAAATAAAATGTTATAGTGACTTGAAAAATATATAGTGTTTAATTAGAATTCAGTCAATTCTGTGGTTGTTACCAGCCTGAGTCTATTCTATTCTTTCAAACAAGACTGGAAGTGGGTATATAAGTATCGAAGAACAAACATTTTCCTACAAATTCTGAGGAAATTAGGCCATTGTTTTTTGTTAAAACAATTGCAGAAAAAAGCTTGAGATGAAACTATCAATAATATTGGATACTTTGTAAGTAACATCTGTTTTCTTCCTAGATGCTCTTAACAAAGTGTTCTGTGTTTTTTAAATAAAAGGAGAAAAGGAACTGTGATTAGATATTAATCCTGTTTTCATTTATTTTGTCTGTAAGACAGATGTACAATAATCAAATGAAAGTAACTTAGGTATATAATTAAATGACTTGTAAGAAAATTTAAGTAGTATGAAAAAGTACCACATTGGGATTTATTTTTTGATATTCTAATGATATAAAACAGCATGTGCCACCTACAGAATAAATTCCAACTAGAGGGTAATGAGGAAAAAAATTATTTGATTCTCTATTATTCAGTGATTCTTTCAGAAATGAATATCCTTTCTAAGTAGTTAAGTAGCTTTTAATAAATATATTTATGAAATTTTTTTACACATTTCCTTTGCAAGGAAGAACTCAGGAGAGGAAAAATAAGAAATATCCTTTCTGTCCTCTTTCTCCTGATCTATGTTATTTTTTATTTCCTCTTTATGAGAGAAGTTGGACATTTAAAAGAAGCACTTATTAGCCAGCATAAATGTGACAAAAAGGTGATGTAAGAGAAGATCTTTCCTTTTTTTCTGTGTGAAGGGATGCTGTGTTATTTCTCACACCCATCACTGATCCCTTTACCATAACAATGAGATTCTATTCTTAGCTCACAAATTTTCTGGAAGGATAATCAGAGAGTAAAATCAAATTGGGTCCTTAAAATCTAGGTACTCTTCTACTAGAAAGGCCGTCTAGCATTGCTATATTTTCTGTTTTAACACCTCACAAAGGAAAACCTTTAGAGTTTGCTGATTAACTTTTCGTTGAAGTCCAAGATCACTTACAAAATTCATTAAGGCTTAATTTAAAAGAAGAAGAAAACCACTTTGGCCGTATCACACAAATAAAAATATTGATTTATTTATAGCACTATATATATCTCCTCAGCTATAAAAGTCCAGCTGTTGTGATTCATTATTCATTGATAGTAGAATTCTTGCTCTTTAGAGATGTAAATTAGAGCAAATCAGTTACAGTTCTGGAGCAAGTTTTATGCACCTGAATTATTAAAGTCAGTGAAAGTGAACATAGATATTAATCCCAAAGTTGACTTTAAAGAAATGGTGTCTTAAACAATTCTTTCTTTTTGTTCTTAGTTTGCCATAACACATAATAAAGGAATCATGATTAATTAAGGCAGTGTACCGTGGTAGAATTAGAACTGGACTAAAAACTGAGAAAACTTGGTTTCTTATTATGGTTTTATCTGTGGCTAGTATTAGTTGTATGAGCACTGTTTTCTTCTGTAAACTGCCTGGACCCCAGGATGCTGCCCTTGTCATCACACTCAACATGTTCACTCCCTCATTCATTTAAATACTTGTTCAACAAATATTGACAGATTATTATCAGATGCTTTTCTTGGCAGTGGGGAAAAATGGAGGGGTAAGGAGGCAAGACCAGAGACCCTGTGGTGCTTGTAAGTTCTCAGAAGTGACATAGAGAATTTTAAAAACATTTGAACAAACAGAGAAAAATGTAAGGTAAAATAGAAGCACAAAATAGGTAGAAATTATAATCTAAGAGCTCTGGAAGACTTTCAAGAGAAGTATTTCTAATGAACTTTAAATTCAGGAGTGGGGAAGAAGAATCTACAGAACTAAAAAGACCAAAAATGCTGAGGTCTGGAAGGGAGAAAGAGCACAGTCCATGCACAGAACTAATATAAGATTATAAAGTCTACAGTGTAGAAAACATCAACTGTGAGCTTAACTAAAAATTTAAATTTCCCCCTGATAAACCCAGGCTATTAGAGACATTAAAACACTCCTCTGGGTTCATATAATTCAGAAGCATGCTGTCTTGTACTACAATGGAAGAAGTTTATCATGAACAAGTTCATATGTTTTCATTTTCTTCAGATTCAGGAGTAAATCCTAAAAAGAATGGACGAGTCAAAAGTAATTCAAACATAGTAAATGAGGAATTCCTTGGCTTATTATCAATAATACAATATTATTGCCAATAATTGTGAAATAATAGGCATTCATTTATCCTCTGAGTATTTTGTATGAATGTCATCTATTCAAAAGTTATCATCTTATAGCAGGTTATTAAAATATACCATTTTCACAGCATTCCTTCCCATCAATGGTTTTTGAAGCCTTTCTCTGTTTCTCATAAGTGTGGCAAACTCCCAAATTTGTAACTTAACTTTCATTTTCTATGTCAGTGACACATAGATTGTAAGAAGGCTTTGAAGCGGTACAGTAGTTAAGAACAGAGTCAACAATTACCCAAAAAAAAGCAACCCAGTTTCAAGGTGAGCTGTTTAAGGTCAGTGAACAGATTCAGAAATGTGCTAGCTCCACTTAGGCATATATCAAGCATGCATCTCACTGCATTTCATTGAAGACTGGGCATATAAAGAAGGGGAAATAGAAAAAGATCTGAACAGATATCTGTGTTCAATTCATCAACACACTTGAAAATGAGAACTACAGCCAAAATAATAACTTGTCAGTAAACATGTATTATGACTTATATGATCCTGGAGTTTAAGCTGATTAAATCATCTGAACATCTTGATATGATGTAGAATCTGTTGAAAGTTAACAAGAGTAATAATAATTGTGGGACTTATGGCTACCATTTAAGAACACCTAGCAGATGCCAGGCATTCTACTTGGTAATTGTCATTTGAAGTACTTTTGTTACAAGAGAAAAAACAAAATTGCCTACTCAAATTTAGGCAAAATGGGGACTACCATCATTAGCTCTTACCATGGAATTGCTTAGGCCTAGGAAGACAGCTTTCTGCTTCCTGTTTCCTAGAGAATTCATACCTGAGGCTGTGCTTGTAACCAATATCTCTGCCATATAATCTCAAAGCACTGGCTTTCCATAGATTTTGTAATTTCTAGGGATAGAACAGCACGTATTTGTTCTATATCTTTTTACCGTAATCAAGAAACATCCCCCAAGTATTTTATTTCTTTCTTTGCCTCTTCCTCATCGTACGAGAAAATATCAGTTGATTTCAGGACCTTAAACATGCCTCTTAAATTAGTCTACTTAAATTGCTTGTTAAATTGGTAATGTTAGCTAGATCTGAATTTCCCATTACTTTCTGACCCAGATACTTATTTTTTCTAACTTTCTCTAAAGTCAGTCTAAGAAGTGAGAGATATGAAGTCAATCAGTAATAGGTTTGCTAAAGCACTGATTATTAAAGATAACCCTACTCCATGTCACTTTCCATTTTATCATATGATAGACAGTGGAGGCCTGGCATTCTGCTGTGGAGCAGGCAGTAAAGGGGTGCATGACTGTCCATAATTTACAAAAATAATTAAATTAAATTAAAATTCTATATTTTTATTATCATCATGCTCCAAAAATTTTAAATAATGTCAGTAACAAAATACTTTTCCCTGTAAAAATCCTTTTTAGTTAAGTTCAAAAAATGTTTGTAGTTACAGTCAAGTTTTAAAAATGTATATGTGTGATTCCAATTTATATATTTTATTATTTGTCCTCTATTAAATAATGTACACTATATGAAGTTAATTTGGAGAAGTTCCAGTTATATAGTGTACTTTAGATATAGTCATTTTCTAAATAAGTTTGTAAGGGTTTGTAATCATTTGAATTCCCTTGGGTGTAGTGTGTCTCCAAAAAATATGGTACTACATATTACTATTTTTCAACGGTAGATTCAAAATAAAGTGATAGCACAGAGATTGCATTGATAAACAAATAATTCTGAGTCTGTCATTATATGTGACTACTGGAAGTTTTGGTTTTTATCTTAGAACATAATAGAGCAAAATAATCTGTAAACTCTGAAGTGTACAATTTTTGTTTGGTAATTCAAACTGGTTCACACATATTATATTTTATTGATTTTAATAATATGTTTAAAATTGAAATGTATTCTTCTATTTTGTTATTATTTTGTTTAAAAACAGAAAACAAATCATGAAAATAAAATGTCACACCAGTGGAACAATTCAGTAGTTACTCAAATTAAACATTTTATATTTTGGTTATAATAAAATATATTTAGTAACTTATGAAAAATAATTTAAATAAGTGATCTTTATATCAGTTGTAACCAAAGGCTCAAAGTTCATGATGTTTATTCGATATATAACTGACTACATCATTGTTTGTTTGTTTTTTTTCATTTCCTACAGGAATTTGGAGAAGCCTGAATTCATTTGCAATATTATTGTGAAACCAATAACTGGTTTATAATTATTCTAAGTTTTGTAAAGAATTTTGAAGTCAGGTACCCTTATCAATATGAAAGGACACCATTCTACTGGGTACAACAAAGGGAAAATAATAGAGGTAATTGAATCATTGTCTGAATCTATTTTGCAAAGTATAATACATGAAATACTGCATATAGTTCTTGAAAATTTTTAGGAAATTCAGGTTTGCACATCCAAAGTACCCATACAAGAAACACTATTTAAATGATACAGGTGAAAGATGACAATGAATCATTTTCTCTAAACCTTGATAATGTTTAAGAGAAAAGAAGTATTATCAAGAGTCAATACTAATACTGTAGTAATGATAATAATAATAAGGAGATCCTTGCAAAGATCAAGACTAAGACTTTGATGAAGAGATATGATAAATGAAATTTTGATGTATTATGATGTCACTAATTGATTAATAATGGTTTGAGGTAATTGAGAGTTAACCTGGTTAGAAGTGAACCACATCATAATAAAGACTATTAGGCAGTTGAGTGAGAATGAAAAGAATACAAAGAAAGAAGTCAGCTCCTGTCAACTTCATGGTTTCTGTAGTGTTTACATACTTTCCATATGGTGGAAAATGTTAACAGTTTGTATGAATTGCTTGAAACTAAAGAACTGTTTCTTTTATCCATTTGCAGGTAATGAGACAAAAGCTGGAATGTCTACCTTAAAAAATCACTTTAACATCTGATTAAAAAGCATACCCTGGGCTTCCCTGGTGGTATAGTGGTTAAGAATCTGCCTGCCAATGCAGGGGACATGGGTTCGAGCCCTAGTCCAGGAAGATCCCACATGCCGCGAGCAACTAAGCCCATGCACCACAACTTCTGAGCCTGTGCGCCTAGAGCCTGCACTCTGCAATGAGAAGCCCACGCACCGCAACGAAGAGTAGCCCCTGCTAGCTGCAACTAGAGAAAAGCCCGCTCACAGCAATGAAGACCCAACGCAGCCAAAAAAATAAAATAAAATAAATTTATTAAAAAAAAAAAGCATACCCTAAAATCTCTGATCTTGAGATATCTGAATATCTATCTTCTTACAAAATAGAAGATTTTGGCAACAGAACTGAAAACTATATATAAATGGGTAAAAAAATGACTTCGTGCATCTTGTTTAGACTTAATTATGCTTTCAGCCAAACAAAATATTTCTTTCCCTGATCACAAAAACGATGTATCATCAGCAAATAAAGGACACTGTGTTGATGTTGAAGGAATTACTCTTAAATTATGATCCAAAGTTGAAAGAACATTTTGTAAGAATTAGTATGTTATTTTTTCTGAAGAGAGATTGATCCAAATAATTACATTCATCTTCTGGGAATTACCTCAAAGAACAGATAATTACAGATATTAAAAATGCAAAGTAGTTTGAAATTCTTAACAGCATTCCTGAAGCTTTATACTTTGATCATTTATATAAGTTGGTCAGACACATCAATCTTGAAGATGGTCAAGATGAAATAAAAGAATTAATTTTGAGCTTTCACTCTATTTCCGAGAAATTGTGTGAAACAAGTACACAATCGTCAAGGATATGACAATGCTATAACTGTGGTCAATATGCATGACAATATTGATGCACAATGTTAAAAAGTATGATCCTAAATTCTCATTTGTTCCTTGAACACATTATTCTCTAAAGCTGAACAGAATTCACTCTTTTAGAGGGATTTCCTCAGGTGATATATTTGGAATTGTGAAAAGTAAATCCACCCTTTCCAGTTTCATCTCACCAATAGAAAATGCTGTACAATGTAGATATAATTACTAAAGACTTTCTTAAAAGGTGGAGTGCTCATGATGGAGCTGTGTGTACAGGAAAGATAAATTTTGAAAGTTAATTCAACCTATGAAGTACTGCGTGATGCAAAGGAAAATCTGGGCTCAGAAGGATCAAATCAGATGTTGCTTTCTGCTGTATGTGTCTTTTCTGAGTTATCTTTCAATTGAAGGTGAAATTTGAGATATAAATATTATAAAGACATATGTACAGCAAACAGCCAGAATAAGACTTGAGTCACTTACAGTGAAACACCAAGCTTTGAAATTAATCCTTGAAGACTGGCTCACAGAAAAATATGGAAAGGCTATTAACTTTGCAACAAGAACATGTAAGGAAATGAATATTTTTGTGGGAAAAAAATAAAATTTAGAAGAAAAATGCCAAAAGAAATGATAAAGGATAGCAGTCTTATGTTATCAGAAAAATCAAAAAGACGGTGTTTGAATGCCTCAATTATTTTTACTAACAACTGGACAAATGTTTTAAATCAGTGGATCAAATGAAGTCAATGTACACTAACATTTAGTGATTTTTCTCTGAAGAAAAAACATCAAACATATTTTTACCAAAGGTAATATAATTGCATGATGAATTATATGGTGAAGATATTTTTGGACTACAGAAATATTGGAAATCTGCTGGAATCAATTCTGAAGAAATAAAGACATGGATATTGTGGGAATGTCTGGATTTTATTGTGAAATTTATCTTTTTATGAATCTCTGCTATGCTAATTATTATGTTTAAGAATTTTTCTTTTGGATAATTGTCACATCAAGTGAAACTTATCAAAATTAAAAATTTATTAAAATATTTTTATCAATCATGAATTAAAATTGACCTGGCTATGCTATTTACTAAACATTACTATGTAAAGAATATAGATTTTAACAAAATCACTGGCAAGTTTGCAGAACATAAGACTCAAAACTAAAACATAAACATTTTCATTCATTACTGTGATAGACCAGTATGTAGATATAAAACTGAGTTTTTATCTTTTATAAAAACATAGATTCTTAAAGTGTTTTATTCATCACCTTTTGTTTTCCTTTTTTTGTATTGCAATATTTATTTTATATTATTAATATTTGTATTATTTTACTGGCATTATTATAATTATAAAATTCGATAAAAGAAAAATTCACTGTGTGCTCTTTTTAGACCATTATTACTTAATTTCATGATTACTACAGAAAATAATTTCATCATAAAGGAAAAGAGTATTAAAAAGAGATTGGTTCTGGGAATCAAATACACTAGTATGCTGCTGCCTCTTGAATCACTGAAATCATTAAATCTCCTCCCAAATTGTCTTTTATTAGACAAAATCTAACCCCAGTCTAGACTCAATATAGTATTATTGTTCTAATTAGCTATTGTTTATATTGAACATGACTTGTACACTATTTTAAAATCCTCTGGTTGCAATAACCAGATCCATGCAAGCCTTGAGCAGCTTCCGCAGGCATAACTCACAGAGCCTTGACTTGAGCTGAGCATCTTGCAGTTTGAGTCCTCCCTGGAGCTTCTCTGAGACCCATGTGTGGACTCTCATCTAGTCAGATTGCCTAGGTAGTCAGAAGTATAAGGAATCAATGTTAACATGGCCACCCTGGACCAATGGGGACAAAGAGTACTGGACAAACATTTCCGTGTTTTGTCTTTGGGTGGATAATTGTGTGGTTCGTTTTATAAGGCTCCTCAGAAGGTCCCAGTGAAAATGGGTAACAGTTGCCCAGAAAGCATCCAAGCCAAGACCACATCCTCCAATTGGTTTTTCCTCCTTTTCTGTTTCACTCTCCCTGCCCTGCATTCCACCTCCTACCTGGTATCACATTCTGAAATAAACTAGCCTCACACAAGCTTTGACTCAGGTTCTGTTTTCATGGTGGACTTCAGCTAAGGAACATTTAATGTGTCATCTTGGCTGCATCTTTCCTTAGAGGATAAATTGCATTAATTTATCAGACATATTTCATGAGGAAGTATAACCAAGTAGGACCCTATGGGGCCTTCCTGGGACAGAGCCCTCCCTCATATCCTCTGCTGTAGCTCCTCTCTGAAATACCCAGATAACAGTATTTCATGCATATTTCCTGAGTTTTTCAGATGCTAAAAACCATCACCAAGTGGAAGAAATTAACTATTTGATGATTATGAGCACACGGCCCCCAGACCTCCTGGTGCCTAAGGATTGATAATGTTAACTATCCTGTTACCTCAACATCAACCGGTCAGGGAATAGTGCCTGGGCTGATCACATACCCTGGGACACCCCTCCCTCACCTTGCCTTTAAAGATGCTTTGCAGAAACTCTTCGGGGAGGTCAGGGTTTTTTTGAGCACGAGCCACCCATTCTCCTTGCACAGCCCTGAAATAAATTGTTCTCTGCTCCACACTCCAAAGTTTCCGTTTGTTTGGCCTCACTATGTGCATGGTACATGAACTTGCATTCAGTAACAGAAACAAGGAATTACCTGTGCCTCTACCTAGAATAAATGTTTATCTTGAGACATATTATACTTTTTAAAGTTTTTACATTGATATGTTTAGTCATCCACCCTAAAGTCTGCCCAGACTTTCTGTGACAATGTAACACAGCTGTCACAATATTTAAATAGTTGCTCCTCAACTTCTGTTGTTACTAGCTTTCAATCTGATGCATTAAGAAGTTACATCTCAATTTTCCACTGGTTCTCAGCTCCCTCTGAAGGAGTCATTCCAGTTAGCTCTTTCACCTCTTGTGTCCTCCTTTGTTAGATGTTGCATTTCTTACTATGTCAAAATTCAGAAACAAGTTTGATAGATAAGAGAGTCAGAATGATGGAGATGAAACACCTTTCTTCCAGATATTGGTGAGTTTGAAGGGTACAGCTTTGGTGTGTTTTAATAATGGGTTTCCCAGTAATACACCAGAGCAAATCATCAATAGAGAAACTGAGATATGAACCAGAATGTAAGAAGAAGCAGCCCACCAAACTGTATGAACAGATACCAATTTTCTGTTTGGGAAAAGTTATATGTATTAAATTTATACCTATTTTTGCTGCCTTATTTTCTCATTCTAATAATTATCTCTGGAAAATGGAAGCCCATTGGTTATACAGCTCTAAGTTTGTCATATGGAACAAAAAGTATTTTTCATATCTGAAAGTTTACTTTTAAGAAAAGGTTTTATTTTCTAGACAGCCTGCTTTGAAAATGATAGGCTTGGGGAATTGTCATTGGAACATAAAATGACTTTTGTTTTCTCAAGTGGTTTCTTTCTTATTGCTTCTCTTGAACTCTATCCTAATCTTGATGCCCCTCTTTGCTTATAAATCACCCTTTGTCTACAGGGATTTATGCAACTTTTGATTTTGGAAAAAATCAGATCTATACTAAAAGAAAAAATAAGAAAAGAAATAAAAATAAGAATACATGGAGAGAGAGGAGTTAATTCTCAGCTGGCTAAAACTATGAATCAATGTAATCACCTTCTTTAAAATACTATGCAATCAGGTATTTTCTATAATAATATTAAATGTCTATATATACTTAGATCAGGTATTATGATTGGAATTGATTTTCCCCATTGTCCTGAATGCGAGAAAGATTCTTTTTTGTGTGTTAAGGTGACTCCATCCTTATATTCATCCTTATAGCAGATCCCAATGTTCTGTTAACATTTTTTTCCGTTTAATATTTCTTCCCTATTTATTTTCCCTATATTTTTAATCTTAAATCAGTCATTTCTTGACACTATGGTCAACTTTTTTTATTTCCCTACTTGGTGTATTCTGTGTTTTACCACTTTTCCCACCACAGTCTTCAAGATGTAAAACTAATCTACTAAAAATTAGTAGACTCCTCTTTGCCACCAGTCCAATTTCATATACAAGCAATGGCAGGCTTTGGTTGCAGGTCATTTGGCTTTGGAGAACCAACATCATCTATACACTCACAGCTTAATCTCCACATTGTCATGACTACACTAATCTTACACTTACTCTCCTATTCCAGAAAACTCTTGCCCAGAAAGATAAACTATGCAAATAACATTACTGTTCCTTTCAGGATGAAAGGAATAAAAAACTCATTAAGATGAACATCAGATAGCTAACTTTTAATAAATACACTCACATTGGGACCTTTTTCTCAAAACCTTAGATTTGCCCTATCCACAAATCCATAACTATTATATCATGAGCTGACCTTAATCAGCCCCTCACATTGAAATACATATCTTGAACTATACCCCCCAAACCTCATAAATATCCCAGTTTTTTATGTCCCGCCTCTGAAACACTATTATGACATTTACAAGTAATTGATCTACCATGACTTTCAACACATTGTTTTGGTAGAATTTATAACTTTGAATACTTTAAAACAACTGTGTATTAAAATTGTGTTTATGAAACTTTTGTCCTGACTTTTATACTAGAAGGGCAAAGTTTCCATTATTCTGCCGTAGGGAGACAAATCTCTATAAATTTCTTGTCTCTGTCTCTCTTCTGAGCAGAGGCATTAACAGTTTTAGTTTCGCATTATCTTTCAAGATTGTTTATAAAGCAAATAGCCTTGGATGTTAGAGAGAATCTTCCAGAACAGAGGGCATATTGGTTTGCTGTTCACATTAATAATGACAGTGTCTCTTTCTAGGGCAAAGTTTGGATAGGTTTGCTAGAAGTCTCCTTGTAAATTATTGGTGTTTCCTAAACTCAGTTTTTTCCTCTAACACAATCCACTGTATATACAAGCATCACCTGCACCTTGTCATGTCTGTATGTGGGAATTAGGGTTTGGGGAACTAGTGGTAAATGATACAAGGCTGACTACTGCTGTTGCTGTGAGTCATAAACTGCCCTTTGTCTCATGCAGGAGTCTTGCATCTTTGCTGGTATACATGAACTTTTGGCAGAGTAACTTATTAGCTTACACATAGGGTAAAATCTCAGACCCTTCACAGATCTTGATGTCGGTATGAAATATGGCAGATTTAAAAGTAAAATCTTTGCTCTAGTGAGCTTAAAAGTAAAATCTATTTTAGAAGCTACATTTAATATTAGTAATGAACTACTCCACCTGAGCATGTAGAAGATTATGTTGATAGATTACCTAATTGCAATTACAATGTAATAATAATTATCTATGGATAAAGCACTTTAAAATGTACTTTAGATATGTAAGGTGACTTTATTTTCACAACAAATTGGTGTGGGATGTTTAGTTACCCCAGATATAAAGATATGGAAACTCATATTAAAAATTAAGTAATATGTTCAAACTCATACAGGTGGTGATTAATAGAGTCAGATTAGCCCTCAGATCTAACACTAAAAACCAAGTTCTTTCCAATAGTCCACACTATAAATTCAGGGTCTCAGTTGAAATTGACCACCGATATTGCCTAAATGTCAAAGACTAGCTGACATTACCCCTTCCTATATGAATAACATGTTGAACTTGCTATTATTCAATAAGAAGAGGAGTTGAAAACCAACTTGATAACAATGGATTGGAAAGAAAAAGTCTGTATTAGAGGGAGAAAGAAACAAATACCATCTTCTTTTCTGCTAATCATAACTTGCCTTCCTTTTTGTTTCTGAAATGTCATTACCCTGACATCAGAATTATAGCTACAGAAGACAAAGCTATGTGAAGAATTTTGAAATCCAACGAATGACAATAAAACATATTTAGAATTGTGGCAGTGCTAAAGAATGTCCTTAGAATTATAGCCAGATAAGATCATGGGAATTCAATTAGGTAGTAAATAGAAGTGGGAAATTCCATCTACCAAATCAGGCAGCTTTAAAAATGGTCCCACCTGTCTAATCAGTGCCTGGGACGAACCCAGGCATATAACCAGTTCTTGTAAAGTGATTTCAAATTTCTGAACGATAAACAAATATATCAATAATTACAGCAAACCAGCTATTGCAAATAGTACAGTGGTTTTTAATTTTCCACCAAGTAACCTCAGCATGCCCATTAGTAAGTTAAGAGATAAGATAGAAGGAAGAGAGCCAAGTCTAAATCACTAATACTCCATTATTAAGTTTAATTAAAATAATCAGTGTCTTTTATTTTTTATGAAAGTGCTTGTGATATTTAGGGGAATGTTGATATTTGATACTTTATTTTTAGCTAAAATGTCTAAGATAATTTGGGTTTCTGTTAACAGTATTAGAGTGTTAAGAATTTAATTTACCAATTAAAAGTTTGGATTTATGAAAATTCTTTAAGTGGTTTTGGGAGAGATTTTCCTGTTAAGTTGTGAGTTTTTCTCTGTCATGCTTATGAGATGCCTAAAAATAAAACTAAACATATCTAATTTATAAATGCAAGTAAAATAGTTTAAAGAAACTTTGTTACTTAAAATTATAAGTAGAATTTTTTAGAGTATTCCATTCTGTTCAATTAGAATTAATTTATATTATTCAAAGGCCTTGCTGGAAGTACTTGTTATTTGCTACATAAAAACTGTAAAACAAATTTTGTAAGTTGAACTTAAAGATTCTTACAACACTATATTTATAAGTTAATAACTTGAATACAAGTTATAATTTATAAGTTAATAAGTTAGTATTATTTATAAATTTAATAGAATTTTAATATATAAATATATTATATAATATATATAATATAAAGTTAATATAATTTATAAATTTATAAGTTAATAACTTGAATACAAATTATAGTTTCCTAGAAACATTCAAATAATACCATTAAGTAAATTTTTAAAAATTATATACAGGATTAATTTTATGCATTTACTTTTGCATTGAAATATTTGAATATGCAAAAATGTCCATGTTATTCAGTGCATATAATTTTAGCATTAGAGTATCTTTCTAGAGACTTTTTCCTTTCATCAGTAAGTAGCAGTTCTCTCGCTGATAATCCTATGCCTCAAAATCTTTAAAGCAGTCTGAAAATGTAATACAATCCTTTAGACAGTATCTTTAAATTGCCTTTATTATTTTATATGTATTAATTACTGATGTATTTATTTCTAATACTTTTGCTGTTTTTAATTTATCCTGCTTTTTTATACTGTTTTCCTCTCTCTCTCTTTTTTTTTTGGCCTTATATTGGCTTGATTGACATTTCTAGGTACCTTTAGTTCCTTCTGTTTTTTTTTACAATAGTGATTTGGATATATTCTACTATTTAATCATTATCCTTAACATTTTTAAGTGAATGAGTAACATACAAGACTTCTATCCATACGCATGAGAAATAGAAGAAATTTAGAATCCTAATGGACCTTTTCAGTCTGCAGGTTTTATTTCCATAGATTACAAATTAATACTTTTTGTTTTATACTTTGAGCCTCTGCTTACAACTTACACAGCTACTTGTTTCTCTGCATACATGCGTACAAATTTCTTTTTTTATTTCACTCATTTTCAATTATTTTCTTTATTAAATATATTATTATTACAATTTTTTTAATTTGAGCAGTTATTGTCTGAGAATGCACTTATTTCAATCCTGAATGATAGTTTATGTAGAATACATTTTAGACTGATTTTATTTTCTCTCAACCTTTCAAAGTATATTATATTCTCACTGTTACTGTTAGAAGTCTGCTATCAATTTTATTGTTTTTGCTTTCTATCTGGAGGCTTTTACAATCTTCAAGGGTGACTTTATTCTTCTTCAATCTCACTACCTCGTGTCTAGGTATGGATTTATACACAACCTCACCAATACTTCACATTTTCAGACTTTATCATATCGTACAATTTTTTTTTTTAGTTAAGTAGTGGTACCTTATGGCTTTATTTTCATTTCCCCGATAATTAATGAAGTTCAGCAACTTTTCATATGGTAACTTGGTTATCCTCTCTCATTAATTGTCTGTGCATGTTTCTTTGTCAATTTTATTACTGAGTCTGTCATTTATTGAAAAGGTTATTCTTGTACTTCATCTTTGTCTAGCAAATATATGTCTAGCAAATATATAAGTATGGGCCTATTTCTGGACTCTCTACCTTCCAGTACTTTTCAGATTGTAGTGCCCATTGTGAAAATGGGACCTCCTCCCCCAGTTCTACTGAATCACCTTTTAGGTGATTCTGATGTACAATAAAGTTTGGAAACCCCTGTTCTATTCTCTTTCATTGGTCTACATGGCTACACTTGCATTTAACCAACTGCATTAAACACTGTAACTCTGTATCAGTCTTTCATTTTTCATTTCACAGGCACACATTTATTGGGATATAAACCTGCTTCAATGTTTCTCAGTGTTTCATGGCTTTCTGTTAAGAGGTCTTGCCCATAATTTAAGATGTACATATTCCAAAAGAGTTAACAGAGTTCGTATTTTTCAAAATAGTAGTGTTCAAATTCAATTTGTTAGTGGCTTATAGGAAAAAATTGATTTTTATATTTGCTCTTATATCCTGTGACCTTTAATTTTCTTATTAATTTAATCATTTAAATATGGAATCTATGATTGCATATCATAGATATGCAATCTTGTTCATATTGCTTATGAGTCTTATTTTGCTTGTAAGACTAATCAGGTAGTCTTATAACAGTGACAGTTTTACTTCTGCTTTAATCATTATTCTTTTTTTCTTGCCTTATTCTGGGGATTTCAATATAATTTTTAATGGAAATAGTTTTAGCTAGCACACCCATATTTTTTCAATCTCAGGAGCAAAGCTTTCAATATTTTACCATTAACCATACATTGCTGTTTAATTTAAGACCCAGAGGTATTTTCTAGTACTTTAATCAATTAAATGAGTATATAGTTATGAGGGTCATGATCATTTCTCTGAGCTTCTTTTCTTCCTATATATTGAGCTCTCAAGTCCTACTTCCTTTGAAGTTCAGAATTCTAAATTCTGTATCCCGAGTTCTGTGAAATTTACAGTATCTATACCAGTTCTTCTGCAACTAAAAAGATGCTCTTTCCATGAGCATGGAGATGGCCTCCCCAACCCAGAAAGGTAGAGTTTGACCTCAATAAGTCTCCCTCTCTGCAGGTTTCAACCTTTAAGTCCTGATTGCCAAAGCAGCTCTCCAATGTCTTAAAAAACATTGTTTTAGATTTTTTTTTAATCTAAATAATCTAATCAGGAACAATGGTCTCCTACAATCAAGTTATTGTAAAATATTTTGGTTTTATAACCAAAAGAAAAATGTTTACTTTTCTATTATGTTTACCTATAACTTAATGTTATTATTACCTAATTTTTATTATGATTATATTATAGTTTCTATTTGATAATTTTATTAGTTGAAGTACATGAAGGTCAGATACTCCTTTCTATATTTTTCCTGCTATTATCTCATTAATTGCTGAATCTTCAATCATGTGGTTTTAAAAACTGGATCATGAGCAAATTCTACTGATACTTCAGTTTATGTTTAATCTCTGGAAATGCTGTGTAATGTTGGATTAGGGTTCAAATATCCAACTAGTCTTTAAATTTTTTTTTCTTCTGGCACTCAGTAGATCACTGGCTAGGGAATACTCATATTATTTTAGCTTGCATTTTCAAACACTCAATATATTATGTAATTCAAGTAGTTAAACCCACTTGACAGTGGATTATTGTTATGAGGGGGCTCATTTATTTATTTATTTATTTTTAGTCAAAGGCTAGGCCAACTTATAAAAGTTTTCCTGACATCTACTTGCTTTGGTGATTGACTTTTATTTCTAATCCACACTTTCTTTGAGGTTATAGCCTTTAGAAGAACCTGGCTATGTAGAGGATCCCTTTTCTAATTCTCTCATAATATGCAGACTCTTTGTCAAGGCTTTTTACTTTTTATATATGGTCAATAAAACACAAATCTTACTTTCATCCATCCATTAAGATGCATATTCCTGGGACTTCTGGGACTTCTGCAGAATTGTTTCCTTTGATTATGTTCTTTATTTTTTTATTCGATATGGCTCAATAATTTACTAAGATGTTGCTCTTTATTTCTGTTACCTGTATTTTTGATAATTTAAAATTTTAATGTACATCTTAACTCAGAGTATTATCTTTATTCTATCCTTCATTTCTAGCAGGGCAAAGCAGGGCAGTGCCTACAAAATACCAGAAAAGGATATTCCAAGGTGATACCTATACACACATTAAATAAATGGTTGATAGTACAACCAATGCATTCTTCCTCATGCTGAAAGGATTTGCAGTGATATATAGCATTATGCCATCTCATAGCCTGAAATAATCACTGTAGATCTTGTAGAATTTGAAATGAATAGACCAACATATCACAAATCAGATTACCTCCACAGTAGCTTGGAAAATCTATAAATCCCCACTTAAGTGATATGTGCTGGATTAAATCAAGTATATAAATTGTGGTTTATTCCTCATAAAATTTACTTTCAGCAGCAAACATTTCCTTGCTGTTCAACTTAGAATTAAATATCTAGCTCATACTAAACAGGTAAAGTTAGTTAAAATATTAAAGAAAGAACCATTACGATTGCAAGTACAGTTTCAGAAGAAATTCAAGCATCAGAAGAAAGTTTTCGAATGGAATAGTATAGCAAGAGGGTTCTCAAATGGAATAGTGTAGCAAGAGAGTTCTTTCTGCAGCAGAGTAGAGTAAGCAAGGCTGCCCATAACTGTACTTTATCACAGAACACAGACTTGCATGGCTGAAAAAGATAGTGCTTCAATGCCAGATGGGAACTGCGTGGTGAGCTTGGCAGCATCGGCAAGCACTTCCAGCAAGAAAGCAGACAAGGAGTGTAGCAGTCCATTCACTTCCATGGGGAATGGATAAATAGCAGGTGACTAAAAATAGACAACACCATGTTTTCTATTAATTGAAAATAAAATGATGCCTCTCTTCCCACTTCCTTTTGATGAATATTAATCACTTCATGCTATTTTAAAATTGGGAGCTGCACTAAAATATCTATGGTACATTGGAAAGGAAAGCTGTACATAAGTTGCAAAACATTTTCATGTTTTCATACACTTTGTGTCATTCTAAATCAATTGTCCAAGTAGATACACACACATGTACCCATGAATAAATATTTTGTATCTAGCTCAATTGTAAAAATAAGTTTATTAGGATAATTATTCAGACACATAAGCCACATGAGAAAATTCTAAATCATAATGTCCTTTCTCAAGGAGAAATGGATTTTTAAGAAGAAATTCTATTTGGAACACTGTTAATTGTTTGCTTTTCATTATTAATTTACTCACATCTTCTAATGAAGGAAAGAAAAAATCACAATTACTATTAGCGACAATATTAAACAGATACAACTTATTTCAGTGTTATGTTAAAGATATATACTCAAGAATAATATGTTTTAATGAAAATGGCTTTAAAAAGAATTATTTTAGTATCTTTAATATGCTTGTGGTTATTTCAATAGTATTTGCATATCTGTAAAGCACACAGTGAACGAGTAGTGTCTAAAATAAATTAGAACACATCTATTATAATGCTAGAAATTTTAAGTACATCATTAAAAGATGATATGAACTGAAATGATTATCTTTTCACAGTGAAAATCTTGCCAATGTATTTTTAAAACACTCTAATTTAAAGGACTGTAAAACAAAATCTCAAGTCAAGGAATATGAGAGTTTGTCTTATCATTATTGAAAAATGCACTTTTACATTTAGCTCTCCATTTGTATTACGTTCTCTATTCAAGGACACATGATTGTAGGCTAAAAAATGAAAATATGAGCACAGGTTATGTACTGTATTACTGTACGTAATGTACTGACTGTCCCTGCAGAAAAAAGATACACATCTAGAATCTGATTTATATTAAAAAAAAAAAAGACTGATCATAATTAAGACATAGGTTCTCTGTTGCAAAAGTTCTTAGCTATTTCATTAAATTGCATTTCTTGAAAATTCTTACTCTCTGGCCAGAGACAGCTCATATTACAATGGTTTGCCCAGTCTCTCCAAATAAAATCACTTGATTTCATTGTGGCTTTGTTGAAGAGAAGCATTACTTCAATATTCAATAGTCTGGGGCTTCCCTGGTGGCACAGTGGTTGAGAATCTGCCTGCCAATGAAGGGGACATGGGTTCGAGCCCTGGTCTGGGAAGATCCCACATGCCGCGGAGCAACTAAGCCCGTGAGCCACAACTACTGAGCCTGCGCGTCTGGAGCCTGTGCTCCGCAGCAAAAGAGGCCGCGATAGTGAGAGGCCCGCGCACCGCGATGAAGAGTGGCCCCCACTTGCCACAACTAGAGAAAGCCCCCTTGCACAGAAACGAAGACCCAACACAGCCATAAATAAATAAATAAATAAAAATTAAAAAAAAAAATATTCAATAGTCTGAGTGCCAAATCTACTTGATTTTCATCCCTGCTCTGAACTTGTGTACTTGTAACCCTGATTATTTGCCTGAGCTAGAACTGCATGGAATCAAATGGCCATGACTTAGGAGGAAAAACACAGAGAAAGCAAAAAAGCAAATACATCTTTGTAACATAATTATCTAACTTGCCTTTCAGGCCAAAGAGACATTTTCTCCCTCTCCACTAAACACATTTATTTAAAGTAGATTTTGAGATGTCACATCATTATGGTAGTTTTCAGTTATAGTCCTGTGTTTCTGCATACAGAACTGACAGGTAGACGATGATGATAATGAATATGCAGAATTGGCTGAGAAGCTAACTGTAGAAGACCAAAGCCAGTTATACAAATATTAGCTAATATGAGTTAGAGCATTGGTTAGTTGCATGATCTCACTGAATATTTAAATATTATATTAGTCTCATTTACATTTGAAGGAAGAGAGGATTAGAGCTGCTAAGTATATTGCCCAAAGTCATACAGCTGGTAAATGGTAGAGTTACAATTCGAACTCAGACATCCTGAACTAGTCTGCAGCTTCCACCCTTATGCTCTACTAGTAGTTGGAATGGATCACTACTTACTGAAGTTTTGGGAAAATACGTGACTTAGCAAGGGGTAGGTCATGCTGCTCAGAGATGATGAAATGCTGGTGATACATATAAGTATGTAGTGGAGCTGATAATCTGTGAAGAATAAGGGTGCTCACTAGAGAAGCAGCAGTATTATAAAGGAGTTAAGACAGTAGCCAATAAGCTTGATGAAGTTTAAGGATTTTGTTTGAAATCTCAGAAAGTGAGGTAAAGAATTATAAAACAAATCAATGAATTGGAGAGCATACTAGAGCTAAATAAAAGCAGATACAAGTATAATGTTATCATAAGTGATACTAATAGAACAGCCCCAAAAGAAGGATCCTTAAACATAAAAGACCACCTTCCTGGGCTTTCAGAAGAATTGTCCCTCTGAATAAAAGGAAACACCAACATAGTAATCATTAGTTTAAAATAAACTTTTATATTTATAGTCTAAGTTATTCATGCTCTTTAGTTACATTCAATGCAAGATATTAAATAATAAATCCACAAATTTATTTACAGAGTGACAAAATTAACCATCCATATTTATATGAAAAATAGTTGATGGAGAAGCAATTTTATTACCTTATAAATTCTGCAATTAACCTTTAAATCATAGTTTTTTTTTAAATAAGGCAAATAAGCAAAAATTGCCAATAGTTCAATTAACCCTAGTTAAATTGCAGCATGTCAGTAAATGTAATTACACTGCATTTTTCATGGTGTTACATTTCATATTGTGTTAAATATTATTGGTCGTGGACATTTTATCCTCAGTAACCTGATATTTATTTATTGTTTTTTTATGAGTTAAATTAAACAATTACTAAATCTTTTCTAACGTAATTTATTTGGATGGGTATGAAAAAGAATTTTTATAGTGACATAATATCTCCAGTGGCAGAAACATATATAAAGAACTTTCTATGTTATTAGGTACAATCAAGTTTGTTTCTGGAATAATTGTATCATCTAAACACTTGAGAATTTTGTAACTTTCTCCAATCTAATTTAACCTTACAGATATTAGACTTTTTATAATGTCTCACCACTAACCTTCCCCAAGGAGTAGGTATGTGTGTACTGTAGTCCAGCAGGGATTGAACAGTTCTTTAAAAATTTAAAACTCCCTGAATTAAATTACTCTTGTATTTTTAGACTAAGCAATATTCCATTTTTACAATTTTATTGTACAGTCATCAATTCCCTATGAAGTTGACAATAAGCTTAGCTGTCACTTGTTTACTATCAATGTGACAGTAAGGGTTGTTTTATACTTAAGAAAATCAAGAATATTCAAATTTTAAGACTGGGGAGGGGAGGAGACGTTCTGACCAAAAAGATTGTTGTGAGTGACTAATCATGGTGCTTAATTTGATAATTCTTTTGAGCTAAGCCATTGAAAATCCTAGTTAAAAACACAAATATCTTTTGAATAAGAGGACACTTTAGACTTATACAGTAACTACAATACCCTTTTTAACCAACCTTACTAGCACCTTGAAAGTGAAAATATAACTATCTACATTTAATAGAATAAAGAACAAAGGTCAAAGTTTATGCAACACAAGAAATAAAACACATTCAACATGCTCACATCACACCAGTGGGCTATATATCCCTTGGTATCTATAGGGGATTGGTTCCAGGTCCCCAGTGAATACCAAAATCTACAGATGCTCAAGTCCCTTATATAAAATGGTGTAGTATTTGAATGTAATCTATGCACATCTTCCCATAGACTTTAAATCATCTCTAGATTACTTATAATACCTAATGCACTGTAAAAGCTATATACACAGTTGCCAGTGTGAAACAAATCCAAGTTTTACTTTCTGGAAATTTTTTTTTTTTTTTTTAATATTTTTGATCTGAGGTTGGTTGAATCTGCAGATGTAGAACCCATGGATAAGGAAGACCAACTGCACGTATGTTATGCTGCCTCTCACAGTTTAATGACATCATTAGCTCCATGTATTAGCATTAGTTGCAATATAGTTGCCCCTTGAACAACACAGGTTTGAACTGCACAGGTCCACTTATACTCAAATTTTTTTTCAATAGCAAATACTGCAGTACTACAGGATCCTATAAGTTAGGGATTTTCAGCTGTGTGGAGGGTGGCACCCCTAACCCTTGCATTGTTCGAGGGTCAACTGTAGAGAGATTCAAACAGATTCAATTCCGTTTAATTCATTTCATATTTACAAAACTTACCATCGACATTTTTAAATAAAATAAAAGGAATACGCCAAAAGCACAGTGGAAGCATAGAGAAGGGAGTGATCAACTTGCTTTGAGGGTGGGGTCAAGAAAGTCTTTGAAGGTCACTATTAGAGAGTAAATAAAACTTGAGGTAGTGAAGGGGAAACCAAGCTCAGGTAGGAAGTACATATGGTCAGAAGGAAACAGTACTCAGAACTGATTATTGGAAATGAGTAAAGAATAGGCAAAAGTCTATTAGAGCATAACATGCCACCAAGAGGGCAGCCTCAAGCAATGTGATGCTTTATAGGAGAAATTGGCAAATTATGGCCCTGATGACCTGAAACAAATAGACTGACAGTTATTTCTCCAGCAAAGATGGGTTTATTCAAGATCAGCAGAGAATTGCATTTTGGGGTCTGCAACCATGGCAAGTCACATGTAAATTTCCCCATACAGCAAGGGAAGGAGAACACTTTTATAGAAAGAAAAAGGAATTTGGGAGAGCTATAGTAAACAGAGTGCATGGCTTTTCATTGGCTGCGTCCTTGCCGGGAAAGAAAAGTCTTCTTCCTGCTGGGTTCTCCCGTTGTGGCAGGGTGTGAGAGCTCCCCCTTCTGGTATCTCAACTCTATTTAATTGAGGTTTCTGTTTAAGATTTTTATAGCCCATAGGTCAAATCCAGCCTGTGAACAGTTTTTATATTGATCCATGAACTAAGACTGATTTTTACATTTTTAAAGGCTATCAAAAAAAATCAAAGAACAGAAATGTTCTATGGCACAAAATGTCTGAAATATTTACTCTCTGGTCTTTTACAAAAGAAGCTTGCCAAATCTGTTTCCTACAAGAGTCAAGGCACTAAGAGAATCAGTGGGGAAATGGGACAGATGGATAAAGGAAAGCAAGAATGAAAAAAGTAAATTCATGAAAAAGGGTCCAAGTGCTGCTAAGGACAAAATTAAGCTATTTTGTAAGTGTATCCTATAAAGCAGGGATAAAAAGAATAAAAAGAGTCTTAAACATGAGCTTAATTAGGGCAAAAAGAGATTCAAAAGAGAAAAATATGTATTTTTTTGCATCAAAGATTTACTCTTCATTATACCAATAATTCTCAAAATGCTATACTCACTTATTTTTCACCTAAGCTCCAGACATATGTAGCCAATTGCCTATTTCACATTTTCACTAAGATACCCACTTTGTATGTCCAAAATCATAGTTATTCTATCCATCAGTCACTTCTCAAACAGTCATGCTCCAGTGTTTGACTCGGGCTGGTGCTACCATCCAAATTGTTACATTAAATGCATCCTCAACAATTACTTCTCTCCTTTGCCCACATTATCAAACAATCACTAAATCCTATTGATTTTGCCTATTAATATCCTTCAAACCAATTCATCTCCTCAATTCCTAAACCATTTTCTTAGGCAAACAGAAGATATTTTACCTTGACCACTACATTTACCTCTTAAGTTGTATTACTGTTTCCACCTGTGTACTCTCCAATCCATTTGCAAAAAAAAAAAAAAAAAAAAATTGAAATATCAATACACATCCTGAATAAAGGACTCGTATACAGAATATACAAAAAAATTTCAGAACTCATTAATAAGAAAACAACCTAATTTTAAAAGGGCAAACAATTTAGACAGACATTTCACAATAAAAGACATAAACAGGCAAATAAGCATATGAGATAATGGTAAATACCACTATTCAGAAAAATTACAATTAAAATTATCACATATCACAAAACACCCACTAGAATAAGATAAAGTGACTGACATACCCAGTGTTCACAAGAATGGGGAAAAACAGTAATTCTTATGTCTTGCTGCTGAATATAAAATGACACAGATACTAACTTCTGAAAACAGATTGGCAGTATCTTATAGGATTAGTTGTATATTTATTATAGAATCTAGCAATCCCACTTCTAGGTATTTTTCTAAGTGAAATATGTCCACACATGAGTATACATTAATGTTCAGAGGGGCATTCTTTTATAATAGCCACATCCACTGGAGGATAAAGACATTGTAATATACTATGAAGAACTCTTCACCAATAAAAATGACGTATGAATACAGCAACAACACGGATGAATCTCAAACACATCATAAGAAAAACAGTCAAATGCTAAATGTTACATACTGCATGGTCCCATTTATATAAAACTCAAGATAGGCAAAAATTATGACACCATGTAGATCATTGATTGCTTGGGCTTGAGAGTGAGAGTGGACATATTAGTTTGCTAGGGCTGACATAACAAAGTAACACAGATTGGGAGGGTTAACAACAGAAATTATTTTCTCACAGTTCTGGAAGCTAGAAGTCTGAGATCTAGCATCACTGGCAGAGTTGATTCCTTCTGAGATCTCTCACCGTGGTTTATAGATATCCATCTTCTCCCTTTATCTTCACATGGTCTTCCTTCTGTGTTTCTCTATCATAATCAACTCTTCTTTTAAGCACACCAGTCATATTTGATTAGAGGCCATATATATGACCTCATTTTAACCTAATTACCTATTTAAAGGCCTTATCTCCAGTACAGTCACATTCTGAGGTACTGTTAAGACTTCAACATTCAGGGACACCAAGATGGTAGAAGAGTAAGACGTGGCAATCACCTTCCTCCCCACAAATACATCAGAAATACATCTACATGTAGAACAACTCCTACAGAACATCTACTGAACGCTGGCAGAAGACCTCAGAAGGCAAAAAACTCCCCACATACCTGGGTAGGGCAAAAGAAAAAAGAAAAAACAGAGACAAAAGAATCAGGATGGGACTTGCACCAGTGGGAGGGAGCTGTGAAGGAGGAAAGGTTTCCGCACACGAGGAAGCCCCTTCACTGGCAGAGACGGTGAGTGGTGGGGGGGAAGCTTCGGAGCCACAGAGGAGAGCACAGCAACAGGGGTGCAGAGGGCAAAGCGGAGAGATTCCTGCACAGAGGATGGCTGCCGACCAGCACTCACCAGCCTGAGAGGCTTGTCTGCTCACCCGCTGGGGCGGGTGGGGGCTGGGAGCTGAGGCTCCAGCTTCGGAGGTCAGATCCCAGGGAGAGGACTGGGGTTGGCTGCGTGAATGCAGCCTGAAGGGGGCTAGTATGCCACAGCTAGCCGGGAGGGAGTCCAGGAAAAAGTGTGAACCTGCCTAAGAAGCAAGACAATATTTCTTGCCTCTTTGTTTCATGGTGTGCAAGGAGAAGGGATTCAGAGCACCACCTAAATGAGATCCAGAGATGGGCGCCAGCCGCGGCTATCAGCGTGGACCCCAGAGACGGGCATGAGACGCTAAGGCCGCTGCTGCAGCCACCAAGAAGCCTGTGTGCAAGCACAGGTCACTATCCACACCTCCCCTCCCGGGAGCCTGTGTAGCACACCACTGCCAGGGCCCCGTGATCCAGGGACAACTTCCCCGGGAGAACACATGGACGCCTCAGGCTGTTGCAAAGTCACAGCAGCCTCTGCCACCGCAGGCTCACCCCACATTCTGTACCCCTCCCTCCCTGTGGCCTGAGTGAGCCAGAGCCCCCTAATCAGCTGCTACTTTAACCCCATCCTGTCTAAGCAAAGAACAGATGCCCTCAGGCAACCTACAGGCAAGGCAGGGCAAAATCCAAAGCTGAATGCCAGGAGCTGTTCGAACAAAGAAGAGAAAGGGAAATCTCTCCCAGTAGCCTAAGGAGCGGTGGATTAAATCTCCACATTCAACTTGATGTACCTGGCATCTATGGAATACCTGAGGAGACAACGAATCATCCCAAATTGAGTCGGTGGACTTTGGGAGCAACGATATATATATTTTTTTCCTTGTTCTCTTTTTTTAGCTGTATAGCTTTGCTTTTACCATTTGTCCTGGGTTCTGTCTGTCCTTTTTTGTTTTGTTTTCTTGTTTTTAGTATAGTTTTTAGTACTTGTTATCATTGGTGGATTTGTTTTTTGGTTTGGTTGTTCTTTTCTTTCTAATAATTATTTTTTATTGTAATTAATTTATTTTATTACTATTTTTTTCTTTCTTTCTTTCTCTTTTTCTCCCTTTTATTCTGAGCCGTGTGGATGACAGGGTCTTCGTGCTCCAGCCTGGTGTCAGGACTCTGCCTCTGAGGTGGGACAGCTGAGTTCAGGACATTGGTCCACAAGAGACCTCCAAGCTCCATGTAATATCAAACAGTGAAAATCTCCCAGAGATCTCCATCTCAACACCAAGACCCAGCTCCACTCAACGACCAGCAAGCTACAGTGCTGGACACCCTGTGCCAAACAACTAGCAAGACAGGAACACAACCCCACACACTAGCAGAAAGGCTGCCTAAAATCATAATAAGGTCACAGACACCTCAAAACACACCACTGTATGGGGACCTGCCCACCAAAAGACAAGATCCAGCCTCATCCACCAGAACACAGGCACTAGTCCCCTCCACCAGGAAGCCTACACAACCCACTGGACCAACCTTACCCACTGGGGGCAGACACCAAAAACAACGGGAAATACGAAACTGCAGCCTGCGAAAAGGAGACCCCAAACACAGTAAGTTAAGCAAAATGAGAAGACAGAAACATACAGCAGATGAAGGAGCAAGGTAAAAACCCACCAGACCAAACAAATGAAGAGGAAATAGGCAGTCCACCTGAAAAAGAATTCAGAATAATGATAGTAAAGATGATCCAAAATCTTGGAAATAGAATGGAGAAAATGCAAGCAACATTTAAAAAGGACCTAGACGAACTAAAGGGCAAACAAACAATGATGAACAACACAATAAATGAAATTAAAAATTCTCTAGAAGGAATTAATACCAGAATGACTGAGGCAGAAAACGGGTAAGTGACCTGGAAGATAAAATACTGGAAATAACTACTGCAGAGCAAAATAAAGAAAAAAGAATGAAAAGAATTAAGGACAGCCTCAGAGACCTCTGGGACAACATCAAATGCACCAACATTTGAATTATAGGGGTCCCAGAAGAAGAAGAGAAAAAGAAAGGGACTAAGAAAAAATTTGAAGAGATTATAGTTGAAAGCTTCCCTAATATGGAAAAGGAAATAGTCAATCAAGTCCAGGAAGGACAGAGAGTCCCATACAGGATAAATCCAAGGAGAAACATGCCAAGACACATATTAATCAAACTATCAAAAATTAAATACAAAGAAAAAATATTAAAAGCAGCAAGGGAAAAACAACAAATAATATACAAGGGAATCCCCATAAGGTTAACAGCTGATCTTTCAGCACAAACTCTGTAAGCCAGAAGGGAGTGGCAGGACATATTGAAAGTGATGAAAGGGAAAAATCTACAACCAAGATTACTCTACCAAGCAAGGATCTCATTCAGATTTGACAGAGAAATTAAAACCTTTATAGACAGGAAGAGCCAAGAGAATTCAGCACCACCAAACCAGCTTTACAACAAACGCTAAAGGAACTTCTCTAGGCAGGAAACACAAGAGAAGGAAAAGACCTACAATAACAAATCCAAAACAATTAAGAAAATGGTAATAGGAATATACATATCAATAATTACCTTAAATGTAAATGGATTAAATGCTCCAACTAAAAGACACAGACTGGGTGAATGGATACAAAAACAAGACCCACATATATGCTGTCTACAAGAGATCTACTTCAGACATAGGGACACATAGAGACTGAAAGTGAGGGGATGGAAAAAGATATTCCACGCAAATGGAAATCAAAAGAAAGCTGGAGTACCAATTCTCATATCAGACAAAATAGACTTTAAAACAAAGACTGTTACAAGAGACAAAGAAGGACACTATTTAATGATCAAGGGATCATCCAAGAAGAAGATAAAACAATTGCAAATATTTATGCACCCAACATAGGAGCACCTCAGTACATAAGGCAAATGTTAACAGCCATAAAAGGGTAAAGCGACAGTAACACAATCATAGCAGGGGACTTTAACACCCCACTTTCACCAATAGACGTATCATCCAAAATGAAAATAAATAGGAAACACAAGCTTTAAATGATACATTAAACAAGATGGACTTAACTGATATTTATAGGACATTCCATCCAAAAACAACAGAATATACTTTCTTCTCAAATGCTCATGGAACATTCTCCCGGATATATCATATCTTGGGTCACAAATCAAGCCTTGGTAAACTTAAGAAAATTGAAATCGTATCAAGTATCTTTTCCGACTACGGCGCTATAAGACTAGATATCAATTACAGGAAAAATTCTGTAAAAAATACAAACACATGGAGGCTAAACAATACACTACCTAATAACCAAGAGATCACTGAAAAAATCAAAGAGGAAATCAAAAAATACTGAGAAACAAATGGCAATGAAAACACGACAACTCAAAACCTATGGGATAAAGCAAAAGCAGTTCTCAGAGGAAGTTTATAGCAATACAATCCTACCTTAATAAACAAGAAACATCACAAATAAGCAACCTAACCTTACACCTAAAGCAATTAGAGAAAGAAGAACAAAAAAAACCCCGAAGTTAGCAGCAGGAAAGAAATCATAAAAATCAGATCAGAAATAAATGAAAAAGAAATGAAGGAAACAACAGCAAAGAGCAATAAAACTAAAAGGTGGTTCTTCAAGAAGACAAACAAAATTGATAAACCATTAGCCAGACTCATCAAGAAAAAAAGGGAGAAGACTCAAATTAATAGAATTAGAAATGAAAAAGGAGAAGTAACAACTGACATTGCAGAAATACAAAGGATCATGAGAGATTACTACAAGCAACCATATGCCAATAAAATGGACCACCTGGAAGAAATGGACAAATTCTTAGAAGAGCACAATCTTCTGATACTGAATCAGGAAATAATAGAAAATATAAACAGACCAATTACAAGCACTGAAATGGAAACTGTGATTAAAAATCCTCCAACAAACAAAAGCCCAGGACCAGATGGCTTCACAGGTGAATTCTGTCAAACATTTAGAGAAGAGCTAACACCTATCCTTCTCAAACTCTTCCAAAATATAGCAGAGGGAAGAACACTCCCAAACTCATTCTACGAGGCCACCATCACCCTGATACCAAAAGTAGACAAGATGTCACAAAGAAAGAAAACTACAGGCCAATATCACTGATGAACATAGATGCAGAAATCCTCCACAAAATACTAGCAAACAGAACCCAACAGCACATTAAAAGGATCATACACCATGATCAAGTGGGGTTTATTCCAGGAATGCAAGGAGTCTTCAATATATGCAAATCAATCAACGTGATACACCATATTAACAAATTGAAGGAGAAAAACCATATGATCATCTCAATAGATGCAGAAAAAGCTTTCAACAAAATTCACCACCCATTTATGATAAAAACCTTCCAAAAAGTAGGCACAGAGGGAACTTACCTCAACATAATAAAGGCCATATATGACAAACCCACAGCCAACATTGTCCTCAATGCTGAAAAACTGAAACCGTTTCCACTAAGATCAGGAACAAGACATTGTTGCCCACTCTCACCACTATTATTCAACATTGTTTTGGAAGTTTTAGCCACAGCAATCAGAGAAGAAAAAGAAATAAAAGGAATCCAAATCGGAAAATAAAGAGTAAAGCTTTCACTGTTTGCAGATGACATGATACTATACATAGAGAATCCTAAAGATGCTACCAGAAAACTACTAAAGCTAATCAATGAATTTGGTAAAGTAGCAGGATACAAAATTAATGAACAGAAATCTCTTGCATTCCTATACACTGATGATGAAAAATCTGAAAGAGAAATTAAGGAAACACTCCCATTTACCACTGCAACAAAAAGAATAAAATATCTAGGAATAAACCTACCTAAGGAGACAAAAGACTTGTATGCAGAAAACTATAAGACACTGATGAAAAAAATTAAAGATGCAACCAACAGATGGAGAGGTATACCATATCCTTGGATTAGAATAATCATAATTGTGAAAATGACTATACTACCCAAAGCGATCTACAGATTCAATGCAATCCCTATCAAACTACCACTGGCATTTTTCACAGAACTAGAACAAAAAATTTCACAATTTGTATGGATCCCGAATAGCCAAAGCAATCTTGAGAAAGAAAAACGAGCTGGAGGAATCAGGCTCCCTGACTTCAGACTATACTACAAAGCTACAGTAATCAAGACAGTATGGTACTGGTACAAAAACAGAAATATAGATCAATGCAACAGGACAGAAAGCCCAGAGATAAACCCACATACATATGGTCACCTTATATTTGATAAAGGAGGCAAGACTATACAATGGAGAAAAGACAGACTCTTCAATAAGTGGTGCTGGGAAAACTGGACAGATACATGTGAAAGAGTGAAATTAGAACACTCCCTAACACCATACACAAAATAAACTCAAAATGGATTGAAGACCTAAATGTAAGGACAGACACTATAAAAATCTTAGAGGAAAACATAGGCAGAACACTCTATGACATAAATCACAGCAAGATCCTTTTTGACCCACCTCCTAGAGAAATGGAAATAAAAACAAAAATAAACAAATGGGACCTAATGAAACTCAAAACCTTTTGCACAGCAAAGGAAACCATAAACAAGACGAAAAGACAACCCTCAGAATGGGAGAAAATACTTGCAAATGAAGCAACTAACAAAGGATTAATCTCCAAAATTTACAAGCAGCTCATGCAGCTCAATATCAAAAAAGAAACAACCCAATCCAAAAATGGGCTGAAGACCTAAATAGACATTTCTCCAAAGAAGATACACAGATTGCCAACAAACACACACAAAAAATGCTCAACATCATTAATCATTAGAGAATTGAAAATCAAAACTACAATGAGGTATCACCTCACACCAGTCAGAATGGCCATCATCAAAAAATCTACAAACAATAAATGCTGGAGAGGGTGTGGAGGAAAGGGAACACTCTTGCACTGTTGGTGGGAATGTAAATTGATACAGCCACTATGGAGAACAGTATGGAGGTTCCTTAAAAAACTAAAAATAGAACTACCATATGACCCAGCAACCCCACTAATGGGCATATACCCTGAGAAAACCATAATTCAAAAACAGTCATTTACCCCAATGTTCATTGCAGCTCTATTTACAATAGCCAGGACATGGAAGCAACCTAAGTGCCTGTCGACAGATGAATGAATAAAGAAAATGTGGCACATATTTACAATGGAATATTACTCAGCCATAAAAAGAAACGAAATTGAGTTATTTGTAGTGAGGTGGATGGACCTAGAGTCTGTCATACAGAGTGAAGTTAGTCAGAAAGAGAAAAACAAATACCATATGCTAACACATATATATGGAATCTAAAAAAAAAAAAAAAAAAAAAAAATGGTCATGAAGAACCTAGGGGCAGGCTGGGAATAAAGATGCAAACCTACTAGAGAATGGACTTGAGGACACAGCGAGGGGGATGGGTAAGCTGGGATGAAGTGAGAGAGTGGCATGGACATATATACACTACCAAATGTAAAATCGATAGCTAGTGGGAAGCATCCACATAGCACAAGGAGATCAGCTCAGTGCTTTGTCACTACCTAGAGGGGTGGGATAGGGAGGGTGTGTGGTAGGGAGACGCAAGAGGGAAGAGATATGGGGGTATATGTATATGTATAGCTGATTCACTTTGTTGTAAAGCAGAAACTAACACACCATTGTAAAGCAATTATACTCCAATAAAGATGTTAAAAAAAAAAAAAGGACTTCAACATTCAGCCCATTACAGGCGGAATCAGTTTCAAAGGGACAGGGGAAAACTTTTTAGGGTAATGAAACCTCTATAACATGTCTGTGGTAGAGGTTACATGATTATATACAATGATAAGAATTGAACTCTACAGTTCAAAAGGGTGAATTTTACTTCATGTATAATGTACCTCTGAAAGCTAAAAAAAAATTAGGAATTAAACTTCAAAGTTTCACCACTTTGGGTTAAGCTTTACTATATACTAAAATGAAGGTATTTTTGAGAAAACTTTAAAAATTAATTTTAAAATATATATGGTATTTAGACTAACATATCATGCTTATTATATACTGTTCCCCTTCTCTCTCTCCAAAGTTTACTATAGCACCATCATTCTAATTTTATTGGCTCACTCTGAAAACTTAACTATTTTCATTGATAGTTAATATAATCTTCCTTGTCTAGCCAGCACTTTCTTACATGCAACTACCCAGCACTGTACATGGCAACTCATTGGCTTGGAAGAGTCATAAGTTTGCTTAGGAAACCCTGTTACTTCTCTCCTTTACCATCCGCACCAATTTTCTGGCACGTAAAAAAATCTGTAATGTAGACGACTTCCTCACAGAATGAAATAATTTATAAATTTATTAAAAATAAAATAGCATGAAAGTTAGAGAAGTCGGGGGAGAAGATGCTGTACTTGAGCTCATTTAGTTAAAAGAAGTAAAAATAAAATTGAATGATTTAAAATATTGATGAGTAAGCTATCTTTCTCTTTTGGTGGAAACGATAATTTGAAATTTGCTTTCTAACAAGAATATAATCATATTTAAACAGATGTTAAGTTTTGTTTTAATTCTAAGACCATGCCTATACATATATATTTTTTAATATTACATTTTTCTCACTTTTTGACAAGAAGAAAGGAAAAGGGAAGGAAGGGAAGAAGTTAGCTTAATTTTACCAAATATCAATCTTATTTTAGCATAACAAAAATAAATTCTAGTTTGAAAATGAATAAGGCCTTCTTAAGTCTTTCATATTTTTCTAGTGTCTACACCTTTTGGGCAAAGTTTCTATATTGAAAGAGAGAAATCAATTAAAAGCAACTAAAATCTATGTTTACCAGAAGGTATTAGACTTCCCTTCATTTTGGTTTACTACCAAGTCCTCTTTATACTTAGTTCCTATTTTGATATGTAAAAGTAATGCACTTAGAAAATGCTCAATACATATTGGCTGAATGAACACACAGTTCACACAGCAGCAGGTGCTTCTAGGGCTCCTAGTTTGGGGTGTAATTTGGTAACAAAGCAAATCAAAAACTTATTTCTCTAGATTTCTTTATATTATCATCCACTTTCATAAGCTTAGGAATTACAAATCCAACAAAATTGTCATTTCAGAGAAGGATGCAAATTGCTTGGATGTTTTACAAACTGTTCTCTCTTCCATGTTCCCAGGCACCTTCTGGCTTTGCAGTTATGGAGGTAGTCCTCTGATCATTCCAGTGCTGGCACTATCTGTAGTCAGGAAAGTCCTCAGGTCACTCTTCTATCAGTCCATGACTACTTATTATGGGAACTACAAGTCAAAGTTCCACTATCTATCTACCCTCACTCTCTCTGAGACACTGTTACTAGAACTCCTGCACTGTTAGTTGAGGTCGATTTTTAAATCAATATTTTAAAAACTTTGATTTTAAATTTTGGTAGGGCTCTAACTTTGGGTTGGACTATGGTGATACTACTTTCTCAGCTTCATGAGGTAGGCACATCTCTATTCCCTGTTAACGTGCCCCACTTTCCTGGAAGCATGGATTAGTTCCCCCCTTTTTTTTGACATCAGAATTGTTTTTCCACTTTCTTTTATCTGTGTTCCAGCTTCCCCTGTTCCATGCTCTCACTATCTAAACACATTTCCTCGCATGATATGATTTAAATAACAGTCTACTTACAAGTTTCTTGCAAAAATACAAGGAGTGGAACTAACAGAACAGGGGGCTTAGAACTCAGTAAGTAATAGGATGGGTCAACTAGAAATTAGATATATTGATGAGCATGAGGTAGATACTTATCAATAATTCATCACCAGGTTACTGGACAAAGTTTATACATAAAGATAGAGCCCAGAATCTAGACACTGTGCTTGCAGGTAATTACGAGATATCGATGCAGATTTCAGTGTCCAGAAGAAATAAACATTTACAATGGGTAGGCTTCCAATAAGTAGAACAAGAGATGGGGGCTCCAAATGGGAATCTGGGAACAAATACCACACAGAGATTCAGACTGATGGCATCAAGGTCCTGTCTGCAGGAAAGAAGGACGAGTCACTGGAAAAGGTTTAGGAAACAAACCGTAGTCTGTATGGATTAGTAAAAGGAGAGCAAAATCCCTGATCTCATAGGAACTAGAAAGCTAGGGGACTTAATTTAGTCTCCTCAGTTACCCTCACGCACACATTCTGAGAGAGATTACTTAACCTATTTTAATACAATAGAAGCCTACTAGAAGCCTAGTTTCTTAAAAATAGCTGCTTATTAAGCTCATTTTACAAATATTTCAAGAATGTTCTTCCACATATCCTAATAAAATTCCTGCTGTTGGAGTCATACGTTTACTTTAGGTAAAGAAAGAATCCAGGGGGTTTCTATTTAGGCAGTATCACGACATTATAATTAAACCTCTACTTACTGCAGCTAAATAACTCAACTTCTTTTAAACTCTTCTCTAAGTTACATAACCTACAACTTTACCAGAAAAAGCTTTAAAAAATAGAAAATGATTACTTTTGGATGTCATATATGTAAGTCTGTATCCACTTGTGTGTTTGTCTATGATTCATACTGGAATATATTTTTCTATGAATAGATACTTTAAGATGTACAAAATCAGTCTTCTAACATCTTTTTTCCCTCATCTAAAAAAATTCCTAATATAAAAGCTAATAAATAATTATAAGAGAAATATATACAGTTAATAACAAGCATACCTCATTTTATTGTGCTTCTCTTTATTGCACTTTGCAGACATTGTGCTTTTTACAAATTGAAAGTCTGTCACACACATCAAGCAAATATAACAGCACCATATTTCCAACAGCATTTACTCATTTCATGTTTCTGTGTCACATTTGGTAATTCTCACAATATTTGAAACTTTTTCATCATGATTATATTTGTTATGGTGATCTATGATCAGTGATCTTTGATGTTGCTATTGTAATTGTTTTGGTATTTTTTAGCAGTGAAGTAATTTTTAATTAAGGTATGTATGTTTTTTAGACATAATGCTATCGCACACTTAATAGACTACAGTATAGTATAAATATAACTTTTATATGCACTTGGAAACCAAAAATGTTCTGTGACTTGCTTTATTTGCTTTATTTCAGTGGTCTAGAGCCAAACTCTCAAGATCTCCAAGGTATGCCTGTATTTAAAATGCCTACTTGCAAATATTATACATGTCTTAGTCACTGAAGAATTCAGTTAAAGAAAAGATTTATTTTTATGTGTCTATTACTTTGTTTGCTGTTCGTGTGACTATTACTTGCACAGTTGTGTGTATATATGACATTCCTCCAAGTCAGCACACTTTTTAAGGATACTCTTTCAAAAGTTTCTAATTTTTAGTACCTAAAAAGTAAATGAAATTTCATTCAAATTACTCTGTATAATTACTTTTAAATTATTTCTGCCAAAAATGTGTTAAAGATGAGCTAATCATTTATATATATTTAAAATGTTACTATGAAATATGAAAGTTACCTAAAATTTTACACAAATATAGTTTATTTTCTCAAAAGAGTGATTGAAATGGAATTTTCAGGCCAAAAATATCATCACATTCATTACAGAATATCATTTATATAATTTTCATACTGAGCATTACCCAGTTGACACCCAAGAAACAAAGGTCTTTAGAGATTAAGAATCTACTAGAGTGTGTATAAATTGATCCAATTATCTGTGAGAATCTTTTTTTGAGTAATACAATATACAGATATACATCATAAAAAAGTGACAGGTACAAACCTTTACATAAAAGTATCCATGAATAATTGTTGATAATGACACAGGAACTGGAAATAATTTAAATGTTAATCAAAATGTAAATTGTTAATAAATGATCATATATTGATGATGCAGCTATCATCAGCTAAAGGTGTGTATGTAGAGAGTAGAAAAAAATTGATAACCAACATAAGTATGTTGGTTATATATTGGTTATCAGTAAGCAGTTAAATTCTGTACATAAAATTTAAGAAAACTGGGCCATCTCTGGAGATTATGTCTAGAGATGAGAGCTGATATTAAGGAAACACAGCATGGTGAAGAAACACAAAAATATCCTCCTTGGTAACATACCCTGGGTCTTCTGACAGTAATTATTGTTCTTTGTTATCCAGAACACAAAGACAACTGTTTTCCAAAAAGAAATCAGGTATTCAAAACTTTAAAGGAATCTATTGCCATTTAATCTATTAGATACAGAGCGATTCCAGAGTTTTCAGGTTTGTTACATGCTATTACCAGCTCTCATCTCTCTCTACTGCACGTATTCTGCTTGCTAATAACTGTAACTATTTTTTGATTTCTCCATTGTCTCTCTTAGCACCACACCACTGAGTCTCCTTTTTTGCATCTCATATGTATATTTCTCTGGAGAAAGTGACTGATGGGGTTGAAAATCACCAGCTAGTCTATTATTTTCAGAAGATATTCATCATGATGTAATAATCAAACAAGGAATGCCTGATTATTCAAGTTTTGATCTCTGCCTCTAAGAGTTATGTACAAACAATTAAAACCCATGGAATGTATTCATAGCAGAACATTTTTATTCTATGACATTCTTTAAAATTATTCTGCAGGTACCTCCACTGCCCCTAGATAAAAACTTGGGCAAATCTCATGATTTTCCAGAATCCTCTTAGGTGATGGAAAATTCTAAACTACTTATATCAGAAGACACAGCCTTGATTTAGAAATAATCTTATATGCATTCCGATATATTACTTTGCTGCACACCTGAAATTAACACAACATTGTACATCAATTATACTTCAATAAAAAATAAAAAAATAAAATAAAGTTTTAGGCTTGAGAAAATGAGATAATGGAAGTGCCATTTACCGTTCTAAGAAAGGGCAGGAACAGGTTAAAGGAAGAGATAGAAATTACTAATTTGCTTGGAATATGTTAAATTTGAGTTGTTTATTAGTAACCAAGGAACCTCCATAGCAACTAGGTAGCTGGATATAGATTCTACCGTTTAGGAGAGAGGTCATTGATGGAGATGTTAATTTAAAAGACATCAGTGTACAGATGACATTTCAAGCCCAAAATAGCCTAGAGAGCAAGTAAAGAAAGAAAAAAAGAAAGGGTCTGAGAAACGAGTTCTGAGATACTCCAATACTTAGGAGTGTTGAGGGAAGAAGAGACAGGGATGGAGAAGGAGAGGGAGCAGCAATGAGAGAGAAAAATTGAGAGAATTTTCTGTCCCTTTGGACAAGAGAATAAAAGCATTTAAAGAAGAATAGAGTGAACAGCTATTTCAAATTCAGAGTCTCTATGATTTGCAATTATATTCTTTAAAAAAAAAGATACATGTATTTACACATGTTCCACAGCTGTTCTCTTTCACTTATTTACATTTGTTTTTGTGTTTGTTTCTTGTTGTCAGCGGACAATAATTTTCTTCTGTGCTTTGGCTATCATTTAATTAGATGATTATAATAGCACTTCAGTTGAACATTGTGCTAAGGAATAGCCAGAAAATGTGGGGGTTTTTTTTTCTTTTCTTTTTTTTTTTTGGATTCAGGGATTTGAAAAATTGTTGTTTATATGCATGGCTGGATTCCACAAATGCATTTGAATGTGGGGACTGCAGAGGAAGAAACATTATTTAAAGATAACATCTGAAATAATCCCACCCATGCAAAAGCATCCATAGGAGTTCACAAAGGAGTGAATGTGCAGATTGGGAGGGGGTCATAACATTTGAAATGGGCAATACATTCATCTTTACTTAGTCTTTCTGTGCAGAAAAAGCAATTTATGTTTTGATATATTTCCAGGTATGATGATAGGATGTAAACAAGGAGAAAAAACAGCTTATTCCCAAAATAAATCTTATATTTGATACATCTGAAAATATTGGAGACATGGCTTGAACTACTTGGAGAAGAGCTCATTATCATTATAATTACTGTTTTTTCTCAATTAATATGAATTTATAAGGTGCTTAATTAATGCCTCATGTTGAATGAATCATTAATGAAGCATACTTAATACAATTTGGCTGCTTCTAAACATAAATGAGAGATACTCTATACCCAGAAGTAGCTGAATTACTGCAGAAGTTACAGATTAAAATTGTCAAATATCTTTAAAATATTTTCTATGATTACCTGGCCCAAACCAGGAAATCTGGGCACACTTTGGACTGAAAACTAAGAGGATGAAAGAGACACTGCATAACAACTTTTAGCTCCAATAATGACACCAGTTGAGACACTCAGATATGGACCTACAGACCAGTTCTGCTGTCTACAATGTTAAAGCACTTAATATTTTTGTTATCACATTACTGCTTTGAGTTCTCAGGTCCAACACATTGGAGGTTTCATTTCTTCTTAGGAAATAGATTTACAATTTTGATGCCTCACACTTTATATGTTCATATGTATTTAATGTTTTAACCAAACGTTTCACTAATAACATAGAAAAATAATAGAGTTGAGGTTGTTGCCCAGACAATAGAGTCCAGCTTAACATGTCATATGCTGTTTGGTTTCTATTATATAATTAGCCCATTTTTTTGTCCTATGAAATATTATTTTTAATTTATTTTTATTTTAACCAATTTACAAGTGATATGACTTAGGGTACAAAACTAATCTGGTATGAAAGAGTCCCCAGTATACTACAGCGATTTGGCATTTGCCTTTCAGGAGAGAGGATAAGAGGTGTGAATTGGCCCTGTTCCACAACGTCTGCAAAGTTCTCCAAAGTGGTTTTGCCAATATTATACTCCTAAGAGCAATTTATTAAGTTATAGTTGCTCTGATATTTCTTTCTCTTGTTTTCTCACAGCAAATGAGGTGTTAACCTCAATCATCACATAAACATTTTAGTGAATTGGAATAGAAATGGAGAACAAACAAATTCTTTAAACAAAATAATAGAGAAGTAGTCTACCTCACTCCACTCATATTCCATTGATTCCACTTAGTCACATGGCCATGCCTAGTTGGGAGGAAGGTTAGGGAATACCTTTTTTAACTTGGAAGTCATATGCATTTAAAATATTTTGGTATGGGAGAAGGAGAGAATGGATTTTGTGGGGAACAAACAGAAATACACCACAATGGGCTAGGCATAAAGACAGTAATTTAATAACGTTTCAACTCCCAACACACTACCCCTTAAACCCAGGAGAGCTTATACCACCATTAAAAAACATAATGAATTCAGGTTCTCTCTTCAAGATTTAAGGCATCATTAACTTTTTATAGATGTAGCATGCAGAGTTATAGATTACAGAATTTTTTTATTAAACAAACTTATTTATTTAGAAAATGCATGATAATTACAAAATTTTGATTTAAAAATTCTCACTCCAAATTGTTCAACATTTCTATTTACATAGCATCTTGTCATTTTAGCATCTTATACCGCATTTCTCCTCATACCCTAGTACTTGTAGGGATAACTAAACTGCAGAATAAGAACTCTTAAACTCATACCTATAAGTAAAAATATATAAAAACGTATAAAAATAGTATTTACTAAACATGGCATATGAAGCTAGTAAAATTCCATTTATCCATACCCCATCAAAAGTTTTTTTCATCTTATATATGTCAGATCCATCTTATGTGGACTGAATATATGAGCAACCTTTCCATTTGTGATCCCTTGCTATTACTCTTTGATGCTTATGTTGTGCTCCTCTGTGATCTACTTTCAGCATTATAGTAGGCAATCATCTAAGTTGTGTGTGAACCTAATATGAGTATTCTAAATTCAAAGTCTTATATGGTACCACTCAATTTAGCAGCTTTTTTTAAAATTTGAGATTACAATCTCTTAATTTTCTCTTTACGTTTCTTTTCTTTCCAGACACTTTTCTTTAAAAAAAAAATCCATTTGAAATGTCTCCCCCAATAAAATTCTCTAAAAATATATCTCCTTATGGTATGTACCTGGCTTCTTCCAATTTCTATAATCATGTCACACTGTTTAATAGTAGCATGGTATGTAATCAACTTATAAAGATTAAATTAAATCTAAAAACATTAATCTGAAGGTAAAATCTGCTACTTACTTCTTAAATCATTTAATTCCAATGCTTTATAATTGATATTTACCCACACATACTGAGCATTTCCATGACAAACAGTCATTAACACTATTAAGGTTACAGTTATATTACTTATCATTTAGTATATTCCCATTCATCTCCCTCCCCCCGCACTGATAATACAGAAACACCTAACCTAATGACTTTTTAGTTAGCTCTAAGCCTATCTGTGCCAATGGCCTCTATCTATCTAGATTTCCCTAGAATTGAATCTTTTATCTGCTGTAGGGGTTACAAGTCTTTTGATGTGATAGCCTTTCTCAGTCTACTAGACGATATGTAATCCTTCCTTATCTAATTATGTGCATTCATTATTTGTTTCCATAAGAGATACATTAGCTTATGACATTTTTCAATCTTGGTCTTGATGCATATCTCATACATCAAAAGAGTGAGAAAAGACAACATCACAATTAGTTCTTTTCCCAGAGAGAAAATTCATTTTGAAGCCCTTTTCCATGTAGAATAGAGTAACAGTCTTATATGTGAGGATGTCTTCTCAATCCCTTACACACCTACTCCTATCTTCTAGCCTTTGAATAAAGTTTACATAGAAGTTAATTTGCAATCATTGTTGCATTTGTTGTGGTCATCCATGTACAATGCTTGGTGTCAGTCTATTTATCTCTTGTAAAAATAAAATACAGTGTGTGGGTGTGAAAAAAAAAAAAGTTAATTTGAAAATAAAATACTATATTACAGCTAAACCTACTGTAACAAAGTATAGTGGTCCCTTATCTGCAGGGGATAAGTTCCAAGATCCCAGTGGATGCCTGAAACTGTAAATAGTACTGAACCCTGTATATATTATTTTTTTTCCTATCTGTACATACTTATGATGATGTTTAATTTATAAATTAGATACACTAAGAGATTAACATTAATAATAAATTAGAATAATTATAGCAATATACTGTAATAAAAGTTATATGAATGTGGTCTTTCTCGCACTCTCTCAAAATATCTCATTGTACTATATTCACCCTTCTTCTTGTGTTGATGTGAAATGATAAAATGCCTCCATAATGAGATGAAATGAGGTGAATGATTTAGGTATCATGCGTAATGTTAGGCTACTACTGACCTTCTGACGACATGTCAGAAGGAGGATCATCCACTTTGGGTGATTCTGGATCATCGAGCCATGACGATGTTGATGAGTAATGGTTGATGTTGACGGTTGCATGTCAGGAGCAGACAGATGCTGACGGTTGGGGATCCCGAGCAGCAAGGAGTGGGATGGTGTGAGATTTCATCATATTACTCAGAACAGCACAAAATTTAAAACTTATAAATTGTTTATTTGTGAAATGTTCCATTTAATATTTTTGGACTGCAACTGGCTGTATGTAAGTGAAACACGGAAAGCAAAACTGTTGATAAGGGGAGACTACTGTACCACAAACTAAGTGATTAAACAAGAGAAATGTATTGTCTCACAGTTTTGGAGGCTTAGAAGTCCAAGATCAAGGTGTTTGGCAGGGTCCTGCTCCCTTTGAATTTGCCAGGGAAGGATCTGTTCCAGGCCTCTCTCCCAGCTTCTGGTAGTCCCAATGCTTGTGCCAGAATAATTGCCATCTTCACATGAAGTTTTCTCTGTGTCAGTGTCATCTCTATGTCTAAATTTGTCATTTACACAAGGACCCCAGTCATACTGGATCAGACCCATGTAATGACTTCATTTTAAGATAATAGATTACAACTGCAACAACCCTATTTCCAAATAAGTTCACATTCTGAAGTACTGCTGCTTAAGACAACATAGGAATTTGGCAGGGGGGGAACACAATTCAACGTATAACAAATAATGCTTTGGTTTCTTATTAAAGTTTTGTAACTAATTTCTAATGCATAAGTTCTTACATAAACTTTCTATTGAGGGCCATCCTGGTCTTTGTATTCAGAATAGGTTATTGATTATATTATCTACTTTTTAGGGTGCTGACACTTTCTTCTATCACTGTCCATAGTGAATATTTTCACCTTTAGAGTATCACCCATTAAAAGAGTTAATACATTGCAAAATGCAAATAGTCCTGGGAGATTAATCCTCTAAGTAGTTTTTATCTGCATGTGAGGTAAAATCTAATTGTATGGATGGCATTGATGAGAGCTTGATAATACTGAGATTGACAGGAGGCGGAGACAGAAAATAGGCAGAGGAAAATGTGCCACCAAGGAGAAATGGTCCACATGTGAAGAAGCTCAGGACCCAGAAGACAAGTCTCTGTCTACAATTTTTGAGGCTATCTTTGTCTACTTATATTCTGTAGGGCTTTTCACAACCTGCAAAGTCTATACTTAACTATCTCTATTTTTTTTATATCTTGCTAAACTCTAAAGTAAAACTCATCTAATCCTATGTCTTCATTTTGTTGCTCCTATGTAGGACTTTTTTATGAATCAATATTCCTGATTATTTCATGGGAAGCTTTATGGCTACTTGTCAGTGTTCCATCCTCTCCAAATCAAATCAGGCCCTTGCTAACATTTAAAACTCTATTCCAACTACAGAACAACATTATAGAGTCTTACAAACTCTGAATTTTGGATTGCTTATACCTAAGTATTATGAAGTTTTTATCATTGAATTAGTGGTATGTTAGGAACAAAGGGAGAAGTGAAATATCTAGTATGTTAAAATATACAGGAAAGTTAAAATATGAAGAGTGGGCATGGGCAACTCAGTAAAAGTAAGAATTCAGAAACGTTGGCTACATATGAGAATTCAAGCCAATTCTCATTAAATTTTAAAGGGCAAAATGAATTGAGCAAGCTAGAGTATATGGGGAGCATCCAGGGAGCTGACATCAAAGCTCTGTGATGGCTTCCAAGGATATTTAATTGTGTGTATGTTAAAATTGTCTATGTACCATGGATTTTCAGTTTACACAAATGATTGCAAACCTCTTTAAGTTGGGAATAAAATAAACTCTATGGGGCAGACACTATATTTCGTATGTTCCAAACATTGGACTAAGGGATTTATATATGTTTTCTTATGTAATCATCACAACAATTATTAATCAATTTTAGTAATGAGCATGAGTTTTATATTGGAGATTTAAATATAGGATAGTCAATCAGAACTGGGGTAACTTATAATGTGAACTCAGTTTACTGAAAGAATTCTGAATTCAGCAGATATTTGAAAATTACGTTGGCTTGTATTTTCCTTCTATTTGCATAGGCCAGGTGACCAACAGGCTGCATTCACTGTGCAGACACTGGCCATTTCTTTAGCTTTTTAATGACAAATAATATAGAACAGAGAAGTTAGCATAGGTGTACAACTACTGCAAATTCATAAAATGAACAGTGTATTTCACATCTAGATCAAGAAACAAAACATTGCCAGGAACAAAGAAGTTCCCCTCATGTTTCTATTCCAGGCACAACTCCCTCAAAGGTAGCCACTGTTCCTGATTTCTAATACTCTGAATTACTTTATATAAATGGATGAATACAGCTTAAACTCTTTTCTGTCTTCCTACATTTTGTATTTGTGAGATTCAGCCATATTGTTGAGTGCTGAATTATAGATTGTTCTTTCCTGTTTTATGCTATTTTGGTGTGTGACTATACTTCACATAATTTATCAATTCCACAGTTGTAGACATTTACTATTTGGATAGTTTGCATATAGCACCCATTATAAATACTGTTCTGAAAATTCACATCTTTGGGTGAACACATGAATGCCTTTCTGTTATACATACATTGAGAAATATAATTGCTGTATCACAGTGTATGTTTATATTTGGCTTTAGTCAACACTGTTACAGAATTTTCCAAGTGGTTTTGCCAATATTATGCTCCTACTTTATAAGAATTGAAATTTCTCTGCATCCTCATCAACGCTTGGTATTTTTTTTTTCCATTTTAACCATTCTGCTGGGTGTATACTGGTATCTCGTGTGTTTATTGACCTATCGGAGGTACCCTTTTATGCAATATTCTGTTCTAGTCTTTGGCATGTATTCTATTAACTTTTCTATTTGTTTTGTTTGTTTATAGAATATACTTATATGTTAAGGATACTAGTCATTTTTAGAATCATGTTGTGTGATATGTCTTTTTAAATATATTGCTTGATTTAACTTATTTATTTTCTTAAGCATTCTTACATCTATATCCATGGGGAATATTGTTCTCTAAGATCATGTTCTCTTAAGATACTTTTATGGTTTTGAAATCAAGGTTGTACTTTCCTTATAAAAAGGGAAAATATTTCCTCTATTTCTAAAGCTGTAAGATTAGTGTTACTTTTCCCGCAGATGTTTGAACTAATTCACTGGTGAAGCTATTTTAGTCTAGAGATTTCTCTATGGGAAAGATTTTAAATAACAGTTTTTCTTTCTTTAATAGATATACAACTAGTAAGATTTTCTGTTTGTTTTGTCACTTGTATTTTTCTGGGTACTTGTCTATTTCACCCAAATTCTCAAATGTATTGGTATAAAATTTTTAATATCCTCTTATCCTACTGATGTCTGTAGGATCTGTAGTGAGATGTCCTTTACATTCCTGTTATTGACAATTTGTATATTTTCTTATTTTATTTTGCTTAACCTTGCTAGGGGTATTTGATTTTTCATTTTCTCTATTAAAATTATTTTTCCTATTTTATTTACTTTTGCTCTTTTATTATTAATTTTTATCTACATTTGTTAGATTTTAATTTCCATTCCAGAGTGGAAGCTTTAAATCCCTGACATTTAGCCTTTCTCCTTTTCTAACAGTGAATGTAACTAAATTTTTTTTCTAAGTATGCCTTTAGCTGCTTCCCACATTATAATACATGTAGTTTTATTTTCTTTCACTTAAAATTCACCTCAAACTTAAATTTTCAGTTTTAGTTCTTTGATGCATAAATTTAGAAGCCCTTTATTTAGTTTCAAATTAAATGCAAATTCCCTAGCTATCTTGTTATTGTATTCTAGCTTAATTCAATTTTGTCATAAACAGTACTCTGAATTAAATAATTTGAAAATTTTGGAGGCTATCTTTATTGCCTATAATATAGATTTTGCTAAGTTTTCAATATTCAACTAAAAATAATCAGTTATTTTTTAATATGCAGTTTTATACATCCCAATAATGTAAATTGAATTACGTTATGTATATCAATTATTGACATTGTTAATTACAATCTATATTCTTACTGAGGTTTTTGTCTGATATTCTAATTGCTATTGTGATAAGTATATTAAGGTCTCCTAGTCTCACTGTACATTTTAAAATGTCTCCTTTTAGTTTTGTCAATTGCTGCTTCATGCAGTTGAAGTTATGTTACTGAGTGTATACATACTAGGGATTATGATACATTTCTTTTGGATTTCTTCCTTTGCATTATGATATATATCTTTCCTGTACTAATTTCTTTCTCATACTCTTTGAATGTCTTCAATTCTATTCATTTCTTAAAAATATACTCTTTTCAACATTTTGCTTTTTAAATCAGCATCTATAGTGTTTATTTTCTTTCTAGCTTTGTCTCCACTCTAAAATATTTTTTTTACTATTTTATATCTTATTCATTCCTGAGTTTTATCACAGTGTTTGCCATTTATCTAATTATAATGCAATGTTTTTCTTTGATATATTTTATCATTTTTTAATTACTTTTAGGTAATTTTAAAATATTAGTTTATACTTTTCACCTGTTTTATGCATAAATTTTTCAGTAATTCAAAAACTTTCCTGTAAGGATATTATTTAGCTCCTTATGGTCTTTTGTCTTACAATGACTTCAAGTGAAATTTGATTGTGATACTTTGCTGCTTATTTTTTTTTCTTTATTTCTATTTTCTTTATATGTCCCAAATTTGAAATCAATATTGCTCAGGTTTTTTTTTCAGTATGGGGCTTTGATCTTGAAAATAGCTACACTGGCTATTTTGCTTTAGCCCTGTCATGGACAGAGAGGGCATGTGGCCTATGACAATCCCCATCGCACAGTGTCATACCCTTGTGTAATCCTTTCCCTGTGAGTGTGGGAGGAACTGAGTTTTTAAAATAATTAATTAATTAATTAAATTATTTATTTATTTATTGTTAGCTGCATTGAGTCTTCATTGCTGCGCGCGGGCTTTCTCTAGCTGTGGCGAGTGGGGTCTACTCTTCTTTGCGGTGCGTGGGCTTCTCATTTCAGTGGCTTCTCTTGTTGTGAAGCATGGGCTCTAGGCACAGGGGTTTCAGAAGTTGAGGCTCGCGGGCTCTAGAGCGCAGGCTCAGTAGTTGTGGTGCATGCGCTTAGTTGCTCTGCGGCATGTGGGATCTTCCTGGACCAGGGCTCGAACCCATGTCCCCTGTATTGGCGGGTGGATCCTTAACCACTGCGCAACCAGGGAAGCCCAGAACTGTAATTTTTTTCTAATCAGTAGTCTATAGAAAAAAGGAGATGCCATTCCTTGTGATAATGTTACATTTAGAACTCCATCTTACTAGCTGACTTGCTCTAGAGCCTCTGCCCTACCTGGTTTTGAAGAAGTAAGAGGCCATTCCTAGAGGTCCACTTTACAAGGAAGTTAGGGTATATTCCAGGAGACAGCCAGTAAGAAGCTAGGGTACTCAGTGTTAAACCTGCAAATAAATGGATTTTGTCAACAACTTTAGTAAGCTTAGAAATAATTCTTTCCCAGTAGAGGCTTCAGATGAGGATGTAGACTGACCAGCCAACATCTTGATAGCAGCCTTCTGAGACCTTTAAGTGAAGGACGCATCTTAGTTATATCCCCCAGGCTCCTGACACACAGAAACTGTGAGATAATAAATGTATGTTATTTTAACCTACTAAGATCATGGTAATTTGCTTTGCAACAGTAGATAACAAATACAAGCTCCTTCATATCTTGCTTCAGAACCCTTTCGATTATTTGTGGATGGGCAAAGCTCTTCCAGCTTCAGCTACTATTCTCCAATGATTGGCCTTCTGTGCTCTTTAGTGAGTACCTTTGACTTTATTTATGTTCTCAGCTCTGGCAGATGCACTTTTCTTCTCCCTGCTGATATAATGGATGCCTTAAAGCTGTAGGTGATTTCTCTCCATCCACTGTATTTTGGGGTTCATGGGGATACATTTTCAGTTAGTTTTTATTTTTGATGTTGTCCATAAATTTTGGGGGAATGGGTTATGTTTTCCTTTTTACACTGTCTGTTCTATACAAAGGGAATCAAAGAGATTAAAAACCTATGTCACATTGCCGTCTTCCGAGAATTTCTTTATGCACGTTGTTAAAATTTACTGAATCTTGCCAAACTGCTCTCCAGACTGGTATACTCTCTAGATCTGTGGAAAACAGGTTCAATTACTCAACATTCTTGGCAGCAGCAGAAACTGTCAGCTTTTATTTTTTATTTTTCAATTTGCTAGATGTAAGTATCTAACTGTGGTTTGATTTTTATTTCCTTTCCTACTACATTTATAATCTTTTTTTTTAAATTATGAACTTCTTCATTGCTTGCTCCCTTTCTTTTGGGCCATTTGCCTTTATTGATCTTAGTGATTATTCTATATATTTTGGAAATTAATGTTCTGTTATTGTATTCATTGTAAATATCTTTGCTAAGTCTTCAGCTTTTATTTTGATGTTTAATAATACATTTTATGCAAAAATGTTATTATTATAATGTTGTTAAATTTATTCATATTTTCCTTTCTAGATCTGTCCTATTTGGACCTTGGTTAAGATTCCCTCTCTTGTCTGTACTTATATTCTTCCAAGTATTTTAAAGTTTCTCTTTTCAAATTCAGATTATTAAGTTGAAGTGGAATTGATACATGTCCATGGTATGGGGCAGCGAGTTATTTTTTATTCCTTTGTCACTTCATTCACATATCAAATTTCCATAATTTTGATTCCATTTCTGGGAAAATAGAGTTTGCTATCTATAGTTTTGAGAGGATTTGATATTTTTATATAAACATGTTTATTTCTTTCCTACCCTTATATATATGAATTATTTTGTTTGTCTTAAATTACTGAATTGGACATAAAATATAATGTTTAATAGATGTAGTGATAGTGTCTCCTTCATGAGTTTAAAGGGAATGACATAAATATTTCAAACTTAAGTTTGAGTTAAACTGTATGATACCATAATAATTACAATATAAAAGATGTTCTCATCTATTCCTAGTTGGCCAAGTGTTTTTTTCTTTCATAAAAAATGATTTAATTTTTTTCTGCATTTTTCAGATAACCATATGATTTTATTTTTCAATTTATAATTTAGTAAATTATTCTGCTGATTTTTAAAAAATGGAGGTAGGTTACTCAAAATTGAATTCATCTTAATACAAGGTTAAATATGTATTATCACACCTCTTGGTATAGGATGACTCATTTTTTTTCCTTCCTTTTAAATAGACTTTATTTTTTAAAGCAGTTTTAGGTTCACAGCCCAATTGAGAGGAAATTTCAAAGAGCTCCCATGACACTCCCTACGGCCACACATGCACAGCCTCCCTATCAACCTACCTCATCAGAGTGGTACACTTGTCACAACTGAGAAATCTACACTGACACATCATTATCACTCAAAGTCCATAGTTTACACCAGGGTTCACTCTTGTTGATGTACATTCTATGTCTTTGGACAAACCCATAATGCCATGTACCCACCATTATAGTATCATACAGAATACTTTCACTGCTCTAAAAGCCTCTGTACTTTTGTGTATTCATCTCTCCTCCTTTCCTTCTCCCTGCTGGCAATCACTGATTTTTTAATGCCTTCACAGTTTTGCTTTTTGCAGGACAGCAAAGTTGGAATCATACAGATGATGACCAACGTTTTACTTATTTTTTTATTTGTTCATTGTTCATGAATGTTTGTGAACTAGAATGTTAACAATACCTTACATTTATTTACCTATTTGTTCCTCCCCTATACTATTCCTCCACTTCCTTCTCATCCCTACATCCTGGACATTTAAGAGGAAACTTTTGATATTGCTAGAAAAATAGTGGATTTTTCATATTGCTTTAAAAATAATTTTACCACATATATGTTTCCTTAAATATGATATTGCTTATTTTTTTGATCTTTTTAAAAAAGATATGCTTTATGTAAACTTCTGATATTTGCTTATTTAATTCAAAATACTTCTGGGAAATCTCTACCAACTACCTTTTGGAGGAGTATTCCCTTGTTTTTTCCTATTAGAAACAGTGCTATTATGAACACTTTTATGCCCATCTTATTTACAGATGTGCAAGAATTTCTCCTGTTGTGTTCTTAAGAATTGATTTGTGGTTTATAGGTTATGTGAATGTTTAGACTTACAAGATCATGCCAAATTGTTTCTTAAAGAGGATATTTTAATTCACAGTCTCTTTAACATCTGGCATTGTCAAACTTCATAATTTTTACTAATAAAAAATTTATACAACTAAAAACATTTTATAATAAACAATCTATAAAATAATTGTTTACTAAGGCCTTCATTTGAGATATCCAAATTAATCAGTTAATTTCCTTCTCTCTTCATCAAGGACTAAAATTATATATATCATGAGACTAGTCCCACATATGATCATTTTAGTATTTTTTATATTAAAATGTGTGTTAAAATTCACTCCCTTGAGCTTCACCTGAAATTTCCATTAATTATTACATGAGTCCTGTGGTTAGCATAGAATAAATGATGTCACTAAAATGTTTACAAATCATGTCAGTTTCCACCCTTACTACATTTTCCAGTCCTCCTTTTTTTTTTCCCCTGGGAGCAGTAACGAGGGACCAGATTGATCATAATATTTTAATAACTTGTCTAAGGTAACATAAGTAGTGTGTGGCAGAAAGATTTGTTCTCTTGAATGGGTAACATCACATTTCTTTGGAATTTGTCAATGAAATCCTTCTCTTGACATTTTTTGACCATCCCAAAGAGATATAAATTTTTCAATAAGAATCTGTTTTTCACTGTTTGAAAAACTGTTCATTTGTTTTTCACCATTTGCCAGAATGGTACTTTGGATTTTCAGGATTGCAGGACTATTGGTTTAAATACAGCAGGTACTCAAATGTTCAGTAATGGCCAATCTCAGGAAATCACTTATTAAGTAGAAATTTGTATTATCTTATACAATGTAAAGTTAGGAAAACTTCTGGAAAATGTTTTATTAAAACTTCAAAGCAACGTATAAAAGCATTAAACATTTTGAACAATCTCACAGGAAAAACATAATGAAGAAAATATTTTATGAATATCCTTTCAATATATTTTTTCATCCCAGAGTGATTAGGTCTAGACTGAAGGAAATTTGATTTTTGTTCCACATAAATCTGCATTAGTATATTGGTTTCAGAATTTGAGGGGTTTTTTTCCTCTCTGCTTTTTCAGTAATAGGTCAATAGTTTCTTAGAGAAATTGTGAAACGTATTATCTTACAAAAAGCACATCAATTTGCTGCCCAGTTTAATTTTTTCTTATAGCCTTAGGCTAACTTACTATGAATATAGTAAACTTGATTATTTAATATTGAGGTTCTGTTATAATAGGTATAATTATAGGACATAAAGTCTTGCTCATCCATCATTTATTTCAGAAATCACACTTTCCTAAAAATGCAATAAAATAGTTTCATAGAACACTAAAATGGAAACAAATTATAAAATTGATTTAATACAGATAATTTTCTAAATAGCATGTTATTTTCATTCAAAATGGAACTGCTTCAAGGTTTTAAAACATTGGTCAATGCTTATTTTTTGTGTTTGTTTCTTAGAACTCTTTCTCTTTTATGTTGAAAATACAAGAACCAATATGATGCTGAGTTGAGATGTTTCATATTTGAATTTTGATTTAATATGATCAAGTCCTTTTATTCATGAACAAAATTGTAGGATTTTTTATTTTTGCCATATATTTATGGATGTATTAATTTTGTAAGAAACTTACAGGCTTTATGAAAAAAAATCAGATCCACATGATCAAATATTTCTGGGAAATATTGGGAAAATAAAGTCATAGTTGTTCAATGCAGTTCTCTATTGTCACATTTATCAAAACTTTTATTAAACCAATATGTAATGACCTTCCAAAAGTAGGGTACAGAATTGTAACAATTTTATTTCCCTAAAGTACTTAACCATGTAACATTACATGGCATTTGCTTCTTCTAGAAGAACTCTTGGAAGGTTATGTGCTGTATATGATAGGTAATCTAAATAATAAAGTAACCTGAAAATGCTAAATTGCATTGTTATTTAACAGGCCAATGATTTGAAACTTGAGTTTTGTATTTTAATCTCATCTTTGTATTATTCTTCCCTGGATATATATTTCCAATTTTGTTTTATGTGGATTTCACCATCTCCCATCTTTAAGTTGATTTGTAAATTTTTGTGTAAAGTGATAGGCTGTGTATACTGTTGGACATGCATAATGTTAGTCACATGTTTATTCTGAGACCAAAGATACTTAGGAAAAGGAGTATAAAAAATACCGTAGATGAAGTAGTCCTTTTTTTGACTACATACTTGTCAGTTTAGTATTTGTGTTTTTAAAATAAACTTTTAATTTTAGAAGTTTTAGATAGAAAAATTTCAAGAATAGTACAGAGAATTATTATTAACGTCTTATATGTGTATGGTACATTTGTTAGAATTAATGAGCCAGTATTAATACATTATTACTAACTAAAGAAAATACTTAGATTTTTTTTTTTTTTTTTTTTTTTTTTTTTTTTTTTTTACTTTTGAGTTAATGTCCTTCATCTGTTTCAGGATCTTATCCAGTATATCCACATTTACTAATCATGCTTCCTTAGGCATCTCTTGGCTGTGACAATTTCTGACTTTCCTTGTTTTTGATGGCTTTGCAAGTTTTGAGGAGTATTGGTCAGGTATTTTATAGAATGTCCCCCAAATGGAATTTGTCTCCTATATTTCATCATTATTAGATTGGACTTAAAGTGCCATTTCATCACATCATATATTAAAGGTCAAAACAACAACAAAAACAGCAACAACTCTACCGAGTGATATAAAAGAATATCTCTGGCTCCTAGCACAGGGCTTGGCAGTGTGGGTGTTAAATAATTGTGCTGGTGAAGCTGAATCAATGGACAAAAATGCTGAAGTGCTGGATGAAAGCATCACACATTGAAATATGTCAATTCTTGCCAAATTGATGTTTTTTTCTTTGGGAAAAAGCAAATAGTATAAAATATGAGGTCAGTCACTTAACAATCGGAGCCCTGAAGATGTGGATGACATCAACTTGGAAATGCTAACAATTTCAATGGGACTTTTTTGGTTTGTTTCTTTAAAATAGGAAATATAGTTAAAAATTTTTTTTTAAACAAAGGAATGTGGGTGAAAAACCACTGCTAGATATTAGAGCATATTATGAAGTTAAAATAATTAAACCATGGGTACTGGAGTATGATTAAAAGAAAATGGGAGAGAAAAAAAAGGGTACATACTATCAAAATGACTTATTAGTGTTGATATGGACCTTGATCACCCAGCAGAGGTAGTGCTTGTCAGGTTTTGCTACTGCAGATTACTCTTTTTAAACCCATTTATGCTGTAGTCTGTATAGAAGTTACTATGCACAGCCCATACTTACAGAGTGAGGAGTTATGCTCCTCCTCAAGGGCAGTGTGTCTGCCTAAATTACTTGAAATTCTGAACAGATTTGTTTCTTCCCCTCCATTTACTCTTTTTATTTCTTTAGTTATATCAGTATGAACTTATAGATATTTATTTTATACTTTGGGTTATAATCCAGTATTATATTATTCATTGTGCTTCTCAAGTTGTTAGCCATTGGGAACTCTTCTCTTGGCTCCTGCGTCCCTTTGGTAATCCCATCATTGTACGTTTTGTTTGTTAATTTTTTAGCATTTTCTTATATATTGACACTACAAGATACTCCAGGCTCATCTTCTATATGGACTTTACATAGAATCAGCCATTTCTCCAAGGAGGCTTGTTATTTTTATTTGAGAATAGAATTAGAGAGCAAGATTAGGGTGGTGGGTACTCTTTTTGCCACTGAGGCTTCTTTGTTTTTAGGTCCTCTCAACTGACAGAGCAAGGAAATATACCTGTGTACACTAACTAGGGTATATACACATATCTATAAATATTTCTACATGTAACCATCTGTATCTACATTAAGCTAAACATAATTTAATACTGAGGTCTCCAACTCGAATTCGTTACCATGTGAATCATTCTAGCCTCTTTCCCCATGCTTATCTGAAAACTCCACTGTGTGAGATACCTTACTTCTGCCATCCACCATCCACTTGCTTAATTGTTCAAATCTAATGTACATGAAGAGCATTATCAGAATTGTTAACCCCATATACCATGGGAAATGATTATATCAACTACAATGATTATGCGCAGTTTTTCTTGTTGGTGACTTTTTTTGTATCTTTAGCTTTACAGATTCCACTCATTTCATAAATACCTATACCAGTGCATATGTCCCCTAACTACTTCAGTGAAGTTATTTCATACATGTATAATACAGTTAGATTGATGAGTCACATTCTTCAATCTATCCTGGAATCCTCCACTCTCCAAAATGATTTTTTTTTAAGTTGCTTACATTAAGGCTCACTCTTTATATTGTAAAATTCTATGGGTATAGACAAATGCGTACAGTCATATAACTACTATTAGAATATCATAAAGTGTAGTATCACTGCCCTAAAAATAATCCCCTGAACTTCCCCTATTCAAACCTTCCTTCTTTATCCCAAATCCTTCCTTCCTTATCCCAAACCACTGACCTTTTCATCACCTATATAATTTTACTTTTTCCAAAATTTTGTATTCTAGTTGGAATCATATAGTGTGTAGAGCTTTGAGCCTTGCTTCTTTCACTTAGAAATATGCATATAAGATCCATCCATGCCTTTTTCTGTCTTGATAGTTCATCTGTTATTCATCAATAATAGTCTATTACCCTTCAATCACAATTCATTCAATCACAGTTCCTTCAGGAAAACAGAAGCCACTCGATATAATCTACGTATTAAATATTTTAATGTAAGGAAGTCGGTGCTTTCACAATCCTAGGAAGAGCAAAGGAAGCAATCAGATACCACCAGTCAGTTTATAGCACCAAGATTTGTGTTCCACCAGATCTTGTGAAAGGCCATTGCCAGTCTAAAGAATCTCTAGGAAGCTGATAGCAATTCTCGCAAACTTCAGGTTGTTCTCAATTCCTCACTAGGTCGCTCTTGTGAATCTCATCTCTGCTCAAAAGTAAGCTTACTATTGCCACTGAAAAACAATATGGACCCTTCTTTTGTAATGCCTTCTAAATCTCTGGGGATTTCCTCTTCTTGGGAAACTAGTCCGGATTCAAGGAAAAATGATTCTAGAAAATTTTGTTTCTCACTTTCTTCTACAGTTTTGTAGAGAATATAGAAGGGGGAGGGGTGATATTGAGTTGGTAAATGATAATCCAGCACAAGAAGCTTAAAAATTAGAGTTACTAAAAGAAAACTGGAGTGAAATAATCTCATATCTGCCATTCTGACTTCTCTTGCATTATCATTTACTCTGTATTTTCCATATTATTTCTCTCTCTTTGCTATTGGGTAGGTCTTTTCCAGTAGGTTATAAACTTCCCACTGATATCTGGCTTTATTTTATATTAGAGAATATTATAATTTCCTTTGAAATTAGGGCATAGATGTGTACGTCCTTCACCTATTATCTATCACCTGTGTATAACTGATATAATTTTTAATTTCTTCTAGTAATAGATAGGATATATGTAGGATATTGAAGAGGGCATTACTGTGTTTTTGAGACATCTTTCAACATGCCAAAACATCCATAACCACATGGAAAATCTTACATTGCTAATTGGTTTGTACTAGAGATCACAAAATACAAAGAACATACAAGGAAATAAAAATCACTAATAAGGTAAATGAGATTTTTGTCTTTTAAACACTCTGAAAAACAGCTCCAAATTTATGATTATAGAACATGGATTGTTTTCCTGAATATATATCCTGAATTATGAAGGTACTAAGAAATTATTGCCACATGAAGAAAAGCCTAGACTAGGTAAGTATGGAGAATATATTCTAATTTCTGAAGTATTTAGGAAATCATATTACCTACTCCTGCCATTTTCACTGGCTCTATGTTTCCCATTAAAGTTTCCTGCAGCTTTCTCTGCCCTTACTATATTATCCTGGCAGTTGGAAGAGATGGAAGTTTGTCATAGTATCAGTAACATACACATAATTTAAAAGAATTATTCTTGAAGTTTACAATCTGGTTGAGGAAACATGAAATTATTACATTTAACAATCAGATAATACAAGTAAATGCAGATGTAGTATATTTTAATATCATTTTAATCCTACACTAGACTATAAGACAAAGGGATGATGATTATGTTTTATTCATCTTTGTATTCTCAAGTCAAATATATTTCTCTGACACATTTAGGTAGTCATTAGATGATTGATCAACGAATCAATGTAGTCCGAAAGACCTGTTTATTGGTAACATAAATTTAACACAATCTTCTAGCTTCTCTTTTAGGGGTAAAGGATTTTTGTTTTCTATCGCGGGATTTGGACTAAGGATTGGAATACCCTATTAGATCGCCTATGGACTAGAAAGGATAAAGTGAGTAGTCTGAACACAGGTCTAAATGATCAATAGGCTTCCATCTACTCTCTAATATAACCTGATTTTGAAGTGTTAAGTAGGATAGGTGAAATTTTTCCTTTTGACTTGGTGTGTTATTTTAACAGGCATTTCTAATTTTTCTATTCATTTTAAGATCTCTTTTATGATGTATTCTTTCCTTGCTCATGAATTTCGAGGATGCTTTAAATACATGAATGAGGAAATGAAATAGTGGTATAGCTCACTTGTAATATAAGATATTTGAAAAGATAGTGAGCAAAACCTGATGAGAACAAAGTGTTGGAATGGTGTGAAATGGACTGGTACCGAATGAAATTGGTATAGGGAGGAGTGAGAGCCACCCTGAGTCCTGGAAAGGAAGCGAAGCATGATGGAAGTTGATGGAAGGTAATGGAGAAAAGAAGGGCATTAGCCTAACATTACCAAGGTGATTATCACACTCTGGTGTAAAGTAATTAAGTGGAAACACTTTTTCTCATCTATTTCAATTTTCCATGCAATTGGTCATCTGACAGCTACAGTATACCTTCCCAAGTTCCTTACTAAAGAGGGTTTTCTGAATGATTTCAAATGCATATTAGTAAGGGTCAAGGAACAAGAAATTAAAATTGCTCCGCTATTAATTTGTAAGAATAATGGTCAAGCATGCATAATCTCTACTCAAAACAAATTTAGGGCTGTTTCTTTGCTCATTTTAGGGTCTATGTCCAGAATTGGGATTATACCTGGAGTTTGCTGCCTAAATAGTTTGGGATAAAGTCCACAATTTACAGTGAAAACAAATACTTACAAGGTATTCTCAATTTTGTAAAAATCAATGAAAGAAATTGTGAAAGCTGCTCCTAAGCAAGGACAACTGATGGATTGTTTTTGCAGGACTGGATTTACCTTTCACATGATATCATTGATGAAGTGTGAAGTTATATAGAGAGCTTTGCACACTAAGGCCATAGACAATAACTGTGCCTCATTACCCCAAGAATGGGCCATATACAATGAATAATTACTTAGGCTATGAATATTATTATCCAATATTTGGTACATGGCTGGATCAAATGACACTTTAAAAGGATGCTTTCAGACTAAAGTTGATAAACTCCAATTCTTATATTCTACAAGATTTTTGGCAAGAACACATGTATGTAAACATTGAATATTCTATCTTATTTGGAAATACCTCTTTATGCGGAAATAATCCCCAAGAGGGGAGTACGGGAAGAGTCTAAATATAAGTTAACTTTTAAAAAGTCTCCAAAGTGAGTGTTCATTTTTAGTCACGGAGGCTTTGAATTATTGAAGTTTTCCCCCTTTTGTTGTCTCCTGAAAACTACATACATACAATGTCACATGCAATGACATAGCATACAATGTCAACTTTTAATAGTAAAGAATCTTGACGTATTTAGTGAGTAGTAACTCTGCTGCCTTGAGCCTGAATGCAGGGCAGGGTCATTTACTACCCAGTTTGAATATACTGAGATGAAGAGATGTGCATAAAATATTAAACTGCATATAACAATGTTAACAGCTATTGGAAAAAATGCCAAAAGTTTCATATTTGTGCATAGAAAATGCATGAATTATTAAAATGCATAGAAATTCAAATGCATAGCAATTAAGTTTACAAACTGTTTTTTCTTAGGTTCTAGAAAAAAAGTTGGAGAAAAAATATTATGCAATACCCAGAAAATAATATATATTTTTTAGTTATTTCAAAATTAACAATACATAGTCATTGAAGAAAATTTAGAAGATACAAATAAAAAGAATTTACCAATTTTACCAGTTAGAGCTAAAATTTATAATATTCACTTGTTATTGCAAGAATTAAATCTTACTGAGAATACCTAGGTTATTTCTTTGTAAATTTAGGAGAATATCCATGGTGAATTAAAATACTGTGGTACTGTACAAGAAATATTTGTATGCTTCTGCTCAGTTAGGGCTTTTTTTCTGAACAAATTTTACTAAAACTTTGGACCTGGGCTGAGAGAGAAGCCCTTAGAAGTTATGCTATGATGGAATATCTGTTTCATGAGAACACTATAGACATTTACCATTCCAGCGGTAAGTGTTTATATTTCAAGCAGGTATGAGATCTGAAACTATGTGGACATCCCCTAGGATGGAAAGCTAGAGACACTGGTCTCATCTTTCCAAGGTTAATAACCTAGGATCCTTCCCAAGCTAAACTGTTTACGCTAGGGAGCAAAAGCTTTCTCTCTTTCTCAAGAGAATAGAAGTGACAGCTGTTCCTCTTCTATTTAACCAGTCAGATTAATCTTTTAAGAGTTGCTTGCCTGTAGTACAAAATCCCGTGCATGTATAGTGACACAATCTGCCTCTCATCACTTCACGTAAAGAGGAAGTTGGGGCCTGGGGAACTAAAATGATTACTTACTATAAATAAATAATAATCTTTTATGCTCTAGAAATGTGTGTTTGTGAGATATATATATATATATATATATATATATATATATATATATATACATACACACACACATATATATTTCAACAGGTGTTTTTTGGTAAGAATTGAACTTGATGGTTTTTTGTCAAAATCATTTTATTCATTTTTTGAATGAATTTGTCAAATTCATTCTTTGTTTTGTCAAACTATTTATTCTTGATACCCAATTGATTATAGGGAGAGTGTGAATGTGTGAATAATAATAGTCATTATTGTTGAGCACTGGATTTAATACTTGGAATTTATTAGCTCATTTAAATTTTGTTACCACACTGCATTTTAGGCACTATTATTACTGTCTTTTTATAAAAGTGTGAAATCAGCCTTAGGAAAGCTAAGTAAGTCATCCAAAGTCACACAGTTATTTAAAGGTGAAAATGACATCCTAAACTAGTCAGTCTGATTCTGCATTATTCTAGCTTTAATTTAGCCATAAAATATCTGATAAGAAATTGGTGCAACTATTTTTTTTCTTACAGATATGAAAATGCTATATTTGTGATGAATAGATAAACTGAAAGAAACATCCTGATTTCCAATTTTTTCCTATATAGTCACTTTCTCTCCATATTTTATAAAATGGTGGACTTAAGTACTGAATATAATGGTCTTGAAGTGGTTTCAAATTATATTAATTCTAAAGTAATTTCCCCCATCCAACCTAAAACTTACATCCTTCTGAATTTTCTTTTACAATTAGAGGCATTAATACCCACCCAGTTAACTAATCTAGAAACAGAGTAGTCAGCATTGTTTCTGAAAAAATTTAATACTTATAAATATTTGTGGGTATGGGAAGATGTCTACTAATCCTTTGATATTTTTTCACTGAAAGAGTGAGTCTGAGGCATGCTCTGTATCTTCTTTGACCAATGAGATACAGCAGAAATAATGCTATGCCAGCCCGGTCTAACCTGGACCAGCAGCTTCCTCTTAATGTTTCTTGAACGCTGCTCTTGAAGCCGTGTATCTCCATGTATGGATCCCAACTACATTCCTGCAGTGATGCCATGAAATTTGGAGACCACTTGAAGAGGGAGAGAGCCTCATGCAACCCCAGCCTTCCTGTCATCACAAACAAGGGACCAGGCATATGAATGGAGTCATTTTGGACTCTTCAGATCATATAATACACTAACTGAACTGAGTGATATCATTCAATGCCACATGATGCAGAAAAATCATTCAGGTAAGAATTTCCATAATTCTTGATGTACAAAACTATGAGCTATAGTTAAATAATTACTGTTGCAGGGTCATTAAGTAAATGTAATTTAATCATCTGTTCTGAAGCCAGGCTACCTGTGTTCAAAGCTGGTTATGCATTTAACTAGTTTTGTGAATTTGACAAGTTATTTTTCTATCTTATGCCTCTCATTCTTCATTCACACCTCATACTCAACACATCAATGAATCCCACTGCTATTATCTCAAAATATATCCTTAATTCAACTTTCCCAATTATTTCTATCATTACTTTCATGTTATAAACCACCATAATTTTGATTTAGATTATGCCAGAGGACTTCTAATTCTTCTCCCTGATTCCTTTCTTCCACCATGGGCAGCAAATATGCATTGAAATATATGTTGGATAATGTTATTCTTTGGCTCAGAAACTTCCATTGCTTTTTTATCTCATTCAGAATAACATTCAAATTCCTTAACGTGGCCTATAGCATCCCAGAAAATCTGGCCTTTTGTTATTCCCATATCTAATTTCCTTTTCTCCTTCTTTCATTTACTTTTCAGCCATACTGACTTGTTTGCTCTTCTTTATTCACCCCAAGTGTTTTTCTACCTTGCAGCAATTACACTTGTCACTTCCTCTTCCTGGAATAGTCTTGTTGTATGATTTTTCATTTTCTTTTTAAATTTTCTGCTCAAATATTAACAGATACCTTCCATGTCTATCGTCCAAGAGACATCTATTGTACCTTTGAATTTCTCTATCCACTTATTTTATCTCTTTTCAAATACTATTTCATGACCTGTCTTATTATGTCTTATTTATTGTTTCTTATATCCACCCAAGTATAACCTTCATAAGATTAGGAATGGTATCTATTTTGTTCATTGTCAGTGAAGTAAATATTGTATGAAAGAATGGATTTTGCATATCAGAATAAAAAACAATAAAGGTTCGTAAAATAAAAATAAAATATATCTATCTTGACAAAACCATATGGCATTTGTCTTGACTGAAAGAGCAAAAGTGATTTTATCATATATTATACTGAAAGTAATCTGTATGAAACTGGCAAAAGCCAATTATATATTAATGGCACTGCCCTTATGTTATTCTTATTAATAATTCTCATAGACCATAGAGAATACTGGATTCATAATATTCAGAGTTGCACGCATTTGGAATATAAGTTTGCATAAACTATGCTAATATAATAGCTAATACTTTATTTAGGGAAGCCAAGTCCGCACAAAATAATATATTAGAGCATTTGCAAAAATGTCTATGGTTCTCATATGAAAATAATTTAATACATTTCACAAGTGATATGACTTTTTGCAATGTATTAAAGCACATATATTTAAAATGGCATTTAAATGGTGCACAAATGAGTGTCTTGTTCCTGTTGCTGTTTGTTATTTTAATGGCATTAATATTTATTAGTTCATCTTGCCTACATTTTATATTTCTCAAGTGATATGAAAAGTCTTTAATTTTCCTTTGAAGTTTGGAAAGAGACAATTAAGAACCACAGGAATCAAGTACCTCGCTCTCCAAGAAGGAATAGAGAAGGAATATAATTTGACAAGTAAAGAAGCCTGGTTAAGGACATCCCACAGATTTGATTAAAACTTTCAAGATTAAATCTGTTCTTGTCTCTTTATGAAATTGGCATTGAAGAAAGAGCTGCCATTTCTAGGGTATGATTTTACAAAGATTTATTCTATTATATGCTATTCAATATTTGAACAGCACATTAATTATATGCTGTTCAAATACTGTCATTCAATAATACATCTCTGATTAGACAAAAACAACTTGTGCTGTGGAGCATGTGGGAAAAATATTATCTGGATAATATAATTAATAGCCTGTCCAGAGATCAGGGATCGGGATGCATGCTGATATTTCAATTCCAAATACTCTATATGAAAGATGGACTGCTCAATATATCTTTCATGTAGGAAGCTTATGAGGTTTCCTTAATAACTTATCAGGTCGTATAAGACCTTACCGTGTGAAATACCTGGCAATGCTTCATTTCAGCTATACAACCATGGCCCTGCAACACAGTGTAGCTAGGGAATGAAGTGCGATAGCTACGTTCATATTCTCACTAGCTCCTGTGCAAGAGAAAATAATAGCTTCTATTGTATCTTTGACCTTTTGTCCTGGTTAGTATTCCACTCTCTGGTAAATGAAATATCTCTTGGAATAAACTATAATAACTGGTATAATAATGCCTTTTTAATCCTAAATTACACACTCTTTAGTGTTCAGTAAGTCAAATTAATGGAATTTATCTAAAGGATTCAACTCAATTAGATACATCATAATCCATCTTCCAAAGCAACAACTCAAGACATTATTATAATTATGCAACTATAGTATCAAATTACTGAAAACTCATAGTTTATGTATCCAACCAAAACTTTATGTAATAAGGTCTCCTTCAGTTTACAAATTCATGATCCCTCTGTTATAAGGACAATAACTTTGACCTTCTAGCAGTAGAACATACATTTTCTTCTTCTTTCTTTTATTGGAATAGTGACCAATTTTTCACTGTTTATTTGTGATCTTTGAAATAACAGAACTGGACATGTTTTCAGATATAAGTCTCACATCAAATTCCTTCTCTTCACCCCTACTTTGCCACTGTCCTTAACCCAAGGTACCCTATCAATCAGACAGTATTCTTTCCAGTGATGCTATATTCCATCCTGTCTTAGGACTTACATGCATATTTTCCCTCTTCTGAATACCAGTTCTGACCTAAGTAATACTGAGCTGTGATTTCTTTCACTTAAAACAATTTTGGCAAATAAATTTGAAAAGGTGATGAGAAATGAATAGCTTGCAAAGAGAGTTAGACTTGGGAGAACAGAAAAAAGGTCAATTTAAAATACATATTGGGTAGTTCCCTGGTGGTCCAGTGGTTAAGACTCCACGCTCCCAAAGCAGAGGGCCTGGGGTTCGATCCCTGGTCTGGGAACTAGATCCCACATGCATACCGCAACTAGGAGTTCACATGTCACAACTAAAGATCCTGCATGCCACAACTAAAGATCCCGCATGCTGCAACTAAGACCCAGCACAGCCAAAATAAATAAAATAAATAAATATTAAAAAAGAGAGACTATTAAAATACATAATGTAAATAAAGCTGTTAAATGTGCAAAGCATCTTACAAATATTGTCTTTTGTTTGCAGGAAAAAAAAGCTACATAACAAATAGATAGTGAAAGTAAAATTATCAAGTTTCATTTAAGCCTGGCATAATTAGAAGAAAAGGAAGGAAAATTAGACCTTGATAATTTAGGAAAAAACAATCAAGAAAGATCTTTAAGGAAATAAAAATAATTTACTTGAAATTTGAAGAGCTGAATGGAAGTACACAGGTATGAAAATGCTGGATTCAGTAGTAACTGGAGAAATGTATAGAGAATGAAACTGTTTAGGGTGAAACCAAAACAGATTCCTACATGTTGGATATTGTATTGAATAAGACCATATGGCTCTTATTTACATGTATGTATGCATTCTACATCAATTGTTCACAAGGTAACAGCTTTTAGCATTCTAAGAGAAAGTCCCAGTTTGCAGCCTTAGGAGATTACCTGAAATTGCCTTCCATCAAGTCATTTGCTTACCATTACCTTCTGTACCTATTTCTTCTGGTCTGTTTTCTTTATGACTGAATGCCATTCTTTAGAAGTGGCTTTTGTTAAGGCATTTTGGCAATAAACTCATTCACTTTTTTTGGCTTAAAATTATCATATTTTATTTCTATTTTTGAATATTTAGCTGCATATTTAATTCCAGATAGACATTTATTTCCACTTAGTGCTTTTAAGGTGTTATTACCTTAATAATACCTTTTGGCTTGTGGCTAATGAAAAGTCCATATAAATCTAATTGTTATTGCTTTTTATGGAATCTGTCTCTTTTCCCTCATTGTTTAAAATCTATTTTTATGATTAACATTTTGCAATTATACCATGGTGGTACTATTCTCAACCAGTACCCAAGAATGTAATATTTGCTTTTAGTTCAGTATTTTGCTAGTAATGGAAGATCTAGTGGTTTCCACTTGTATTTTCCTATAACATTGGCTTTATTGTATGTGTCTGAAAGCCAGTTGTCCCTTCAGCCAGTTGGAGAGTAAGACTATGTATTCAGGAACTGAGGGAAAATCAAAGACCATCCAGACCTATTGTAACATGGATTCAACTCGCAACTCTATCGATCATTTGACCTTCATAACTTTCCTCTCTGACAATGGATCACCATGGTGTTTGGGGTATCCAGGGATTATTGTAAATGTATAGCCTCACCAGACATCCCTGTTTTGTTTTGGATTTCCCCCGAGCACAGCCATCATGTTAAGTGCTACATATTTCTTTAAGGAAGCTGAGGAGAAATAGTTAAAGCACATACTCTTTGCAATACTGCAATATAGTCCCTAATGGGGATTCAGTCTTACATCATTCAAGGGACTCTGCATGTGTGAACTGGCTCAAGTCTGGAAATTCAATGTGGGACACTGATTTTCCATTATGTTAATTCATGTTAGATCTCTTCCACCAGATCTAGAATTTTTAGTATACAGAATAAGCAATATTTTACTAGACAGTTCACTGACAATGATGTCAACAAATTATATCATTGAATACCTCAATTTGCTCTGCTGTCCATTATTGTAATTTGCCTACTTTGTCTCTGGTTTGTAAGTGCTGTTACTTGAACTCTGTGACTCCAGGGTCACATTGAGGCAGGAAAAAAGTGGACTTCAGCCTGGACACTTACAACTAGCCTCCTGTTTGCATTTCCTGAGACAGGAGATAGGTGGGCTCCAGATTAGGTATTTACAATCAGCCTCCTGTTTGCTCTCCGAAGTGGAAGTAACAACAGAAACAGGGTAAATAGCCAGACTTTGTCTCCTGTGGACACCTTAAGATAACAGTCATGGCAGGAACAGAGAGGGGCTAAACCCTGTTTGAGTACAGGACCAAGAGGTCATATATTTCCCATCCTTGGGGCAAGGGAAACATTGTACATGTGCAGAAAGGCTCCTTGGGGGTCAAAAAGGAGGGGGAACCACCCCATAATATGTGATACTAAGGCCACCCCATAGGTCTCTGGGCTGGAATCCATCTTGGGAAAAAGATGTGCACGCATGGTGGGGAGGGTCCTAGGGCAGGGCAGGTGTGGAAAAAGAAACCAGATAATTGGCCAAAGGTAAAAAAAGACCTGGAAGAACTGCCCTATATAGATGACTTAACCACCTCTTTCCTGCACTCCTCCTCATTAGGGAGGACACCCACACCCTTTCTCTCCAGATGTGCATCTCTGCCTTGCTTCTATCTTAACTAAACAAACTGTTTCTCTGTGTGCTCTCCCACTTGTTGTTGTGCTATGTCACTAATAATAAGCTTTGTACCTATTTTTACAGTTTTTGCCTCCGTGAGAAATGCATTTTTCACTGGGGGCAAGAGCCAGGGGGTCCGGTGGCTAGGATTCCTAGTTTTCATCCAGGCTACCCAGGTTCAATTCCTGGGCGGGGAATTAAGATCTCGCTTCACACCACCACTCACTGCTGCCTCTCCGAGATCAACATCATCTCTCCCCAAACCCCAGAAAACTCATTTCAATATTGCCATCTACCACTATAATGTCTAGCTTTCATAATATAGCCACTATAGAGTTTTCCAAAAATTCTGGGGCTCTCCTCACTGATATATCTTTGAATACATCAGTGATAAAGACACGTATTAAGAGTACTCAAATTTATATTGGTAGGGTGTGGCTGAGGCTGTCACACATGACAAATGCTCAAATCCCTAGCCTCCTAAGATTGTGAATAAATTCTTTCACATTATTGCCTTGTATCTTTATTTATTCTAAGCCACTATCATAAATTCATCTTGATCCAGTGTTGTGATATTTCTGTCCTGTTCTAACACTCTTGAATACATGCTCATCCATAATCCCAAAGTTTTACCACCCTTCTCCAAGGTAACTAACTGTCTTAAGTTAAGTCTTTATTGAGTATTCAATTATGAAGAGGCTAATCTCCACAGAGAAGGAAAGCTTGCTTTTGTTGACAAGAGAACTCAGAGTCTTCTGAGAGTTCAAATTATTTAGTCATTATAATCTTCTCAAATTCTCTCATTCCAAATTTCAGGCTCTTACTTTCTCTAGAAAAAGGTCCTGATTTTTCTTTTTTTTTTTTTCTTCCTTTTGTTTTTTTGGCCATGCCATGTGGCTTGCAGGATCTTAGTTCCCCAGGAATTGAACCTGGGCCCCAGCAGTGAGAGTGCCAAGTCCTAACCACTGGACTGCCAGGGAATTCCTGGTCCTGATTTTTTGAATAAGAGACCCAGTGATGCTTTGAATTCAACATGTGTTGTAATTCTGTAAACCTCAAGATCAAACTTTGAGTCTGGTTTTCAGATCATTGTTCCTGTGATTACAGCAGATAAGATATCCTACCCAGTTAGTAAAGAAATTCTCTGGTCTCTGATTTGTGTATTTCAAATCTTGAGTCTTTCATTTTCCTTCTGTACACTGCATAGTGCAGGAGGACAGCCATCAAACTTGTGCTTATATTTATTATTTCCTTCATAGTATTCCAATACAAAAGGCAGTTTGTCTCCCAAAGTGCTGCCTTGAAAGGGGATAAGTTAAATAATTTGTTTCATAACAGAAGCTACATGCCATGAACTATCAGTATCCCATTGTCTCTTAGCAACATGTTTATTATGTTTCCTCATCTAACCCAATTAAGTAAATAATCTCAGATTTCTATCTTGTGGTTAACTTTCTAATTTCTTATATCAAATACTATATAATTTATGAGGAGTTAGGAAAACAAACACCAATGTAGATATTTTAAACAAAAAGAGATTCAGTACAGGAAACTGAAGGTTTTCACACATGTTTGAAGGGCTAGAATCTGCTTGAGGATCTGAAATGGCTGATCGACAAAAGGGTCCCAAAAGGGGTAGGAAGACTTAACCTCCATGTCTTTATGTTCCAAATTATTTCCCTTAATTGTAGGGATCTATCTAGAATCCTGCTAGAAAGAGAATACGAGAAATGGAGTTCAGGTTTTTTAACGTTTATGCTCATATGAAGTGCTCTGAATGAATGGGAAAGTACTGAGTATCAACAGACAATATCTGACACAGTTCTCTAGGGTACAGGTTCTGATAATAGCCACAGGGCAGTCATTACATTTGTTCATGTTTCTACCACCATCCTTTTCAGGTCCCTATTTGATTCTGACACTAGACAACTATCTTTCTTTCTTGAAAGAATATGTATACTTGTAATCAATCTCTCTCTCCCCCCCCCCCTTCCTCTCCCTTTCTCTTTCTCTCTCTGCCCCTCTCTCTTTCCCTGTCTCTCTCATCTATCTATTGTTAAAAGATAAACCGAGGAATATTAAAAGTTTTAAGAATATCTTATCAATTTTCAGCTGGGACAAACAACAAATATTCCACGGCAGGACTGAACAACCCCATGGACACAAGGGGCATCCCCAAAGAGGCTACAAAAGACACTTCCCTCTCAAGATCCAGAGCCACTCCCAAAGACAACCAACCAAAAGAAAGACAATTCCCCTGAGGGCTGGCAACAGAAGGATTCTAGCCACCAATGGAGTGCAACCCACATCTCTGTCTACATATTTTGGGGGGCCCCAAACCTAACAGTGGAGCTTCCTGCACACATAAGAACCTACGTGCCCCAGTCAGGCAGAGAGCCAAGTCAAATTCTCAGGACACAAAACGAGACAAACAAGAAGGCGATAGCTGTCCCAGGGAGAGAAAAGGTCGACAACCAGTAGTACCTGAAAGCAAATTCCCAAGTCACGCTTCAAAGATTTAATTCTCACACATGCTTTTTGCCTGCCAATCTGAAAGGAAAGGACGACGTGAAGGTTTCCCTTCCTTTCGCGACCAGGCCCCACAGATAGAGGCCTAGGAGAGCTGACTTTGATAAGAATTCTTACCCTTTGCCGGCTTCTTCCAGTTTCCCCAGGATTCTGCAGGCTCCAGAGCGCGCGCGGCGTCCCAGCGGGTCTCATGCTGGTCGAGCAGCTGAAGAGGAGGAAAAATGGTTTTCCCTCTATGCTTTATAGTGAGCGCCTGGCTGAGACCCTTTTTCTTTGAGGCGCCTCCTAAATGGATAAACCAATCTAGGTTAAAGGTTCTCTCCTGTGGCCACAGTAATTCAGGATTATCTTGGGTAAGATTAACGTGCTTGTTCAGCCTCAAAACAAAATTATATTCACCTGACGCCTTACCCTCGGCTCAGTCTAGCTTCCGTCGGATCCAGTCCGACCCGGAACCAGTTTCCTTTCTAACTCGTCTGTGGTCGGAACTTCTACCCGGTCCGCTTTCTAAATAGGACCCTGTCCAACCTTAGACCCGGTCTGGTTTTTAAGTCAGACCCAGTTCAACTCCAGCCAGTTTCTGGACCCGGTCTGGAAAAAAAATGTTCAAAAAAGCCTGAAAGCTAAGACGAAAGCTAAGACAAAAGCCGCGGAGACTCCGCGAGGGACGGACCCAGCACCTCCTGAGGCGGAAGAGGCAGCGAGCTCAGGGCTCAGCAGGTACCACGTCTGGTTGCTCGTTGCTCCTGGGGCCGTCGGGGGTCTCCTTCGGTCCCCGCTTCTTACTGTTACTAACAGAACTGTTAAAAGATAGACTGAGGCATATTACAATTTTAAGACTTTATTTGAGCAAAAATCAATTCAAATCAGGCAGTATCTAGTCTGGCAGATAGAAAGTAGTTCTGGGGAACTGTTCAAAATGAAAGACTTTTATAGGCAGAAGGGAGCAGGAAAGAGGAAAATAAAGGAGGCAAAAAAGTGGGTTGGTTATTGCAAAGTTACTTTCTTTTGGCAGATGGCAGTGGTCTGTCAGGCAGATGACCTCGCTAGTGCTGATCTGGTGATTCCTGATTGACCGGTTTAAGGTTCCATTTCTGAGACAGCCAAAACTATAATTAAGTCTCAGTTTGGTGACATGGGGTTTAGCATAAGCAACTCCATTTAGGACCCATTGCCTTGTTTTTAACACTGTCAGTATATATTCAAGCATGTTTAAGTAGTTCTGGCTATAGGTTTTCTTTATTATCTTGGTCTGGAATCTGTAACCAAGATTATTTATTTTAATGGCAGTGAATTAAAATGCATATTAATAGTCCTATTTGACGAAATTGTGATGCATAGAGTTCCAATCAACTACATCTTATCAGTATATGTCTAATCTAGATTTGTCATCTGGCTCCAGGACCAGGTCTCCTTTCATATCACAGCTGCCACAATACTGGCAATAGGGGTATCATCTATCTCCAGGTTTAAACATATTCTAAGTGATTACATAATGGAAATAAAATCTACCACTCTTTATATCCTTCGTTCCTTCTTTCAGTAATACACTTTGCCTGATTCTGTGGAATATAAGATAAAGAGGAAATAACTCCTAACCTCAAAGCGTTTAATTTCAGTGGTATAAGACAAATAAGTAAATGACTATCTTAAAACAAAATAAGATATTAGGACAAGATCATGCATAGAGTGAATAGAAGAAAGATTCCTAACCTAGATGATGCTGTTTGTGGAAAATGTTAGAGATGACCTTTCAGGAAGTCATATCTAAGCTGAATCTTAAAATAACAGCGGATTATACCAAGTGAAGAGAGAGGGTTGTGATAAGTGCACTGCTCAGTGTACTGCTTAAGAGAAACTTCTATGTAGAATATAGTTGACAGCTCCTGCTGACAACTGCAGATCCCTGTGGATCTACTATTAAGTTGCTACCAAAGTCACATTTCCCTCTGGGCTGTTCCCAGCTAATGATTAAGCACAGCAAGTTCTTTAGTACTTGTCCCTTTCTGCCAGATGTGGGATTCCGGGAATGAGCAAGATTTGCTTAAAGAGTCCACACTGGTCTGGCTGAGACGTTCTTAGAACTTTGCCGTAGTCTGAATTACTTCCTACCCAATCCTTCTGTTTCCTCTCTCTTTTCACAAGTATCATATTTATACTGTGATCTGAAGGGTCTCCATACTACTCATCTTGTCCTAGTTTATCCTTTATAGGCATTCCCACAAAAAATATCTATCATATTTATTCTGTCTTGGTGTCAGCTTGCAGACAACCCAAAATGGCACAGCTAGTTCTGCGAATGTTCAGAGAAAGGGATTTTAAGAGTGGCTGATTTATAACCCAGTTGGTCATGTTCCAAGTGAATGTGGGACATGGATAATCTCTGCCACAAGGTGGTAGTCCAGTTGCTAAAGATTTCATCATTTGGTGACCTGTGAAATCATTCTGGTAAGAGGATACCTTGCCAATGTGACCATTCTAGCATTTGAAACATATGGGGGACAATGACGGCCAGAAAAGTGGATGCCTAACAGAAGGATAAAGAAAACATTGAGGTAGATTAATGAACAGTTAAGGATTATGTTTGAAATCCAGTCTTTTCATACCTATCATATTAATACACAGCTGTCTTTCAGGTATCAAATATTCTTATCCACATGTGAGTACAGAGTACATAATAAAATTCATTACATTCAATAAATAAAAATTAACCTTGAGTGCAAATAATTTGTATTGGAAAAGTAAAAGTAATAACATTTCATTGGCTCATGAGAAAAAATTTGTGGAATTTTGTCATAATCTTTAAGAAGTAATTTATTTTCCTTCTTAGTTATGGACTAATCTATATGTAGACAGGGTGTGTGTGTGTGCATGTGTGTGCACATACACACATTCTCTCATACATGTGTGCATGTGTGTGCTATTTGTTTTTTTAACTTAGAATTAGTTCCCAGAACCTTAGGTAAATGTTTGGTTACAAATCCATCATTCTGTATCACACATTATAAGAAAATTTTGCCAAAATCTTTCAATTTGGCTCTTCCTTAGAGCTTTCATCAGATGCGTTCAGAGCACACCAACATTCCTGTCTTAAGCCTAAAACCTCAGATGTTTCTCTACTTCCCTCTTAGCATCAGAGAGCATCTTTATCCTGTTGTGTGTGTGTGTGTTTTTTTTGTTTTTTTTTTTTTCTGTGAAGTCTTTTGGCTCTGCCTTAAACGTTGTAGTTCCTCAAGTGTCAAGATTACCCAGAATGTAGTGAAGATTCAATATAGTATGGCCTGTTCAACTGTAGTGAGCTTTCTGGTCAGAATTTATCTTGGGAAATTCCTCAACTTCTTTAATAGTTTGAGGAACCCCCATACTTTCTGATAATAGCCAGTCTAACAGGTGTAAGGTAATATCTCATTTTGGTTTTGTTATGCATTTCAGTGATGTTGAACACCCTTTCATGTACCTGTTAGCTATTTGTATGTCTTCTTTGGAAAAATGTCTATTTAGTTCTTCTGCCCATTTCTTAATTTTTCTTTGCTATTGTGTTGTATAAGTTATTTGCATATTCTTACCCAGCATATGACTTGGAAAAATTTTCTTCCATTCCATAGGTGGCCTTTTATCTTGTTGATTGTTTTAGTTGTTGTAAGTGCTATGAAAGAAAAGTAGAAGTTGTGAAAATATGTCCAGTTGAATCAGGGATAGCACTGTTGAGGGATTGACACCAAAATGGAGACCTGAAGGAGTAGAACTTGCCACTGTACATGGGAGTGTGGGGTTGGCACATTAATAAATGTTTGTAGATAACTTGAGAAGACCTTGTTTTCCCTTTTCAAATAAGGACTATACCTTCTTCATATTCGTATTCTATCCAATGTTTAGCCAATATTTTGTCATGATATTTTTCCTATAATTTCATATTTAAGTTAAATCTGTTAAAGTAATTATGAAGAAGTTTATTTTGAAAATACAAACAACACCTCATATCCCTGAGGTAGACAGAAGTAAAGAAAGAAATCATACAGAATATCTGCTACATAACAAATGCATGATGTGGTAATGCTTTGAGGTAAACAGAGAGAAAAGAGAGAAATAGAGGAAAGTCATACAAACTTTTCAACTTTCTCTGTAAAATGTTGAAGAGGTGTTATCTATCTGACTTGAGGAAAGAATGGTAAAAAGTGAGGCTTTATGTAAGATTAACGGTCTGTGACTGTACCATATTTGATGATCGAGTTAGCCCTCATAAGACAAGAAAAATAGTTAATATACCACACTAGAGAACTCACTGCCCAGGGAGTCAGGGAAATGGTATTCTAATTTATACTGCACCCTAACTGTATGAATTAGATAAGAAATTTATTTAATTTATAAAGTTTGTTAATTAGACTAGAATAAAATATTTCCAAGGCAATTTTAAAAAGTAGTTGGATGTTTGAGGAATCTAATACATTGTTTCTCAAACTTCAATGCACCAAAATTCTCTGTTATGTTAATGGGACCACATCAGACCTAATGATGTTTTTGCAGACTTGTTCGATAACATTTGGTGTAGAGAACTCTGGGTTGGATTTCAGTGAGCATCTAGAAAAATATTCCCAACAATGGAAATGTGAATAGTTACTAACAGGCTATTCTCTTTAGAATTAATTTAAAGGAATCATTTTAGTAGTCGAAATGAGTACGTAATGACTGCAAATACTTTTTCCAAGTATTTTGTTGTAGTTAAAATATTATTTAATAATTTATGTAGCTACTCTGGCATCAGTGAGATGGAACATAACTCCCACTTAAGTGTGGGCTGTGCATAGTGACTTCATTCTAAAAGGTATGGTATGTAAAGGGGAAAAAAGTAATTTTGCAGTGGAGAAACCTGACAGACACTACCTCTATCAACTGTGAACACAAACAATGATAAGTTATGTTAATAGTATGTGTCTTTATATGAAGATATGATGTGATGAAACTGATACTTCACCCCTGTGATATTTCTCCCCTCCCCTCAAAAAAAAAAAAAAGTCAAAAAAAATAAACCATAATCCCAGTCTAATTGCAAAAAAATCAAAGAAATCCCAATTCAGGGACATTCTACTGACCGGGAGTCCCCAAAACTCTTGAGGTTATAAGATACCAATTCTGAGGTACTATCACTGCCTAAGGAGCCTAAGAAGACATAATGAATAAATATGATATCGTGTATGGGATCCAGGTGTAGAACACTAGATAAAAACTAAGGAAACCTGAATACAGTATGGACTGTAGTTAATCATAATGTATCAACATCATTAATTATAACAAATGTATTATACTAATGTAAGATGTTAATAATAGGAGAAACAGTGCAGATATATAGGCATTCTCTGTTCTATCTTCATAATTTTTTTTTAAATAGACCTATTCTAAATAAAGTTTATTTTTAAAAACATTATTTGCTAACTTAATTAAACATATTTCTCTGTAGCTATAGCATAAACAGAACCATAATCTTGCTAGGATATAAAATAAAATAAAGGTATTGTGAATAAATTCATGTTAATTTTAAATGAAACCTACTTATAAAACTATAGAATACAAAGAACTTTACATTCAGCAAATTTTCCCGATGAGTTAGAAAACATCATATTCCATAGATAGGAATTAGGAAAGGCTGTCTTTATCAACTACATGTTTATGACCTAAGCAGACACATTCTAAGTACCAGCATTTATATCATAAGGTAAAAATATTCATATAAAATTTTTAATTTTATTTATTACATTTTAAAACAAGATGTAAATTAGTGATAAAAACACATTTAGCCTTTGGCAAACAAGTAATCTTATAAAGTGTATTTCAGTTCATTATATCTTTTTTTTAATTCACCATAGCTATAACATCAGGAAACTCTGTAGCAATATTTAGGCTTCACCTTTTCTAAGATTTCACTGGAAGATTAATTACTTGAGTTTTGGGGTTAAAAAATTAGAAAAATTAGATTAGAAAATAGAAATCATTAAAATATCCAGCTCTTACTTTTGGTCTATGAATTATTTGTAAAGGCAGAGATATCCACACTCCAATTAGAAGCCCCCAAGATGAGAGGTAAACCCAGCTTGTACCCATATATTTCCTCTTAAATAAAGTATATTTTAGAGATGTTTAAATATTTCTTTGAAGGTAAAGTTTCTTGGACATATTAATTACTGTGAATAAATAATATTAAGTTGTCATATCCAGCTGCATCCAACTTCAGTTTTGTGCTAATGCTTCTTCTACTAAGTCCAGCTAATGACCCATACCCTGTAGTATATAATCAATACAAGGACAGGAATAAAGACGCAGACGTAGAAAATGGACTTGAGGATGTGGGGAGGGGGAAGGGTAAGCTGGGACGAAGTGAAAGAGTGGCATTGACATATATACACTACCAAATATAAAATAGATAGCTAGTGGGAAGCAGCCACATAGCACAGGGAGATCAGCTCCGTGCTTTGTGACCACCTAGAGGGGTGGGATAGGGAGGGTGGGAGGGAGACGCAAGAGGGAGGAGATATGGGAACATATGTATATGTATAGCTGATTCACTTTGTTATAAAGCAGAAACTAGCAGACCATTGTAAAGCAATTATACTCCAATAAAGATGTTTAAAAAAAAATACATAGTTCAATGTTAATAAAAATGAGGTGGGAAAAACCATCCATTCATTTGCCATTTCATTCAGTTCATCATTTTATTAAGTGACTGACTCTTAATATCTGCCTACACCTAATTTTGAAAGTTTTCTCAACTCTTAGAAGACTCTATAAGGCTATTTTCATATAAATTATAGTATATTTTGATCTATGTATATTCTTTATAACAATTAGTGCAGGCTGTCAATATTATTTGTAACAAAATGACAAAAATATGCAGTAGAAAATAATCTGTTATAATAAAATAAACTATGACCATTAAAATTTTAATGAGTGATAGGTAGTACAGTTTTTCATGCATGACAAGAGATTATTGCTATTAATCTGTGATATAAATACCCTTCATGCTATGTAACCTTATTTTCAGCATAACAAAAATCTGCTTAGTATTTGTATCAGTCAAGACTGTCCCACTTGTGCTGTAATAGCATAAAACGCTAAAGTTTCAGTGACTGAAAACAATCAAAGATTCATTTCTTACAATGCAAATTTCACCTTGGGTCAGCTGGGTGCTTTGCTCCACATCATCTTCATTCTCAGCCTCAGCTTTAAAGAATCTTTACTGTGGGATACTGTTGTTTACCATCTCAACGAGAAAGAAACAAAAGGGTGTTCTGGCCAGCTCCAGTTACATGACTCTACCCCGTGCAAGGGAGAATGTGTTCAGTTTCCCAAGATCATTCATAGCCTTGGTGATTCCCTAGAAGGATGCACAGAACTTAGCATATAATTGTATTCATGGCTAATATTCACTATAGTGAAAGGATACAAAGCAAAATCATCAAAGAGAAAAGGTGCATGGGGTGAAGTCCAGAGGAAACCAAGCACAGCTTCCAAGAGTCCTTCCCCAGTGGAGTTACATAAGACACACTTAATTCCCCCAACAATGACTTGTGATAACACATGTGAAGTATTATCTACCAGGGAAGTTTATTAGAGACTCAGTGTTCAGAACTTTTTTGGGGTTGGTCACACGAGTACCCTCTGCTTAGAAGATACCGAAATTCCAGACTCATAAAAGACAAGTAGGTGCTCAGCATAAATCATATTGTTTACTTAAAAGCCGAAACATAGCAGACCATCCTTATCTGTTAATTATTGATTAGGAACACCCTGAGATCCAAGTTGCCAGATGCCAGCCAAGGTCCAACCTTGCAAGCAAGCCATTGTAAGGATAGTAGTCTCAGGTCTGCTGTGTTAATTCTTTTCAGTACAGGCAGTAAGAGAGCTTAATCTCCACTGTACCCAGAATAACGAGAAAACTGAATTCAAATAAGCATTAAAATCTCTTCTTCACTGTTACTAATTGTAGCTCTAGGGAGAGTTCAAGTATAACCATATGAATTTATAGTGTTTACACTTCTTTGAATAGTGTTTTAGCAAAATATAGTAGAATTTTTCAAGAAAAAAATTAATATATTTGGCAGAAAAATATTTTAAAAAACAAGATTTATCAAGGTGTAAATTCACAAAGGAAGTTAACTTTAATATTTCATGCTGTACAAGTAAACAAAGGGGAAGAAGAAGATAGAAAAATATGTGTTAAAAAATCTGTATCAATATTTGTATTTACATATGCATATGCATAAACATGTATTTACTTATGCATACATAGAATATTTTAGGAAGGATACATATAAGACTGAAAACAAATATTGTGAAAGGAAGAAAGGACTGGGATATGCAATAATAGAGAAATTACTTGCCAATATATGCAGTTTGTTCTATTTGATTTTTTATCCTCCTCATATATTACTTTTCAAATAAAATTGTTTTTTTAAACTCAATGGGAGGGATAAAGGTGAAAATTCCTTCTCTATTTTTATAAAACCCTACAGAAAGCTTTTTAATACTAGCTGATACTGCTTCAAGAATAGATGGATAAAGAGAACTTACCAGCAAACCCCCAAACAGACAATATTAAATACATAACTCAAGGGAAGATAATACATAATAAACGAATTCAAATTGTGGGGTATGATGATGAGTTAACAGTTTACATGTTCTTAGAAAAGTTAGAAGAATATCTTTCTGTGTCAACCTGACACTTTTTATTTCCTAGACCCCCCAAAAAGGCTTCCTTGTCCTCAAATTTTAAATAATTTATCTGAAACATCATCAATAAGATGTACTAGCATTACCCCTCTTACAAAGATTTATTGGGCTGTGCCCTAGATCAGTATTAAAGAAAGGCATGTACTTTTCTTCTCATCTCCTTTTTTTTCCTTAAAATTTCTTCTTCCCTAAGCAGAATCATCTCTGCATGCATGTTGCCCTCTTAAGGACTTGTATTCCCAATCATTTCATTGAATTTATATGCACATGTGTAAATCTTAGAGGTGAAAATAACACAAGCTAAAGCTGGTGATCCATATTAAAATGTCATACTCCCACCCTATAAAATAAACAGAGGTTTTTGAAAATTATTCTGTTCAACACTGGCAGGCTTCAATGAAACAGAAGCACCCTAATACATAATTAGTGGGAATAGAATTAGTTAATATTTCTAGAGATTTAATTGGCAATCTAAATATAAAAATGTTCATCTCAAGATTAATAATAAGAAAATAAGAAATAAAGAATAAATTAATTAAAATATTGGTTTTCAAATACTTATGAGGGCATATTTTGTAAACAATCGAAATAACAAAAAATAGAATGGGTAAATTAAGGTATATATTATATGGCAACTATAATAGTGTTTTCTAGACTCCTTAATGCCATAGAAAATGATCAAATATAATGTTAATATTGAAAAGCAAATACAAATTTTTATATAAGATCTGATCCCATTAAATTGCAAAAGATAGTATACTGATGTTTGTGTAATAAGAAATACTGGAATAGTTATCATGTGGATAGTGATTTCTTTAGGCATTAGAATCATGAGGTTTTTTAATATGTACATTTCTATACTTTTAAAACTATTTACAATAATGACATTATTTTCAGAAGTTAATAAAGTAATTAAAGATGAAAGGAAAATTATTGTAGCACAAAAGGATAGCTTTTACAATTGTAAGGAATTTAGTAATAAACTTAATTAGGATTATGACATTTAGAGAAAATATTTAAGAAAATTTGTGCTTAATTGAGTTATAATTTCTATACACCACAGTGTCTGGAAATGCAACTTTTATTTATATAAAGTCCTTCCTCTAGTTTTTCTCATGTTCATTCATTTAGACTTAGATTAGTGATTTTCACAATATAAATTAAAAGTAGCATAATTGTATATTTACAGTATGATACTAAAATACCCTCAAATAATTAAGGAACTAAAAAAAAATTAAAATAGTTTTAGCAAAAAGTATGCATGTTTAAGTATTCTGCATAGTAAACTCTTCCCACGTAAATTAGGGCTGCTGAATTATACCAGCACACCTTCTTTCTTACAAAGACTAGAAATATTTAGACACTCCTCAGTACAACATTGGATTCTACTTCTAAGGTCATCTCTAAATCTCAGCACTCATTAGTCAGTGATGGATAAAAAGTGACTACAGTAAGGTAAATTTAATTCAAAATAACACTTTTGCCTTATTCTAAAATGTCTTAACATATTTAGAAATCTCCATCTTCTCTTCCTCCTGTCCCAGCCACCTGATTGTATTCTGTGTTTTAAAACACAGATTAATGTGGAGTGGGAGAGAGAGAGAGAAAGTGTGTCACTTCTCAATGGTTAAGAGAGAGCAAGCATCAGCTATAGCAATTTAGAGGAGTAAAAGCATGTTTCGTTGTGTTGCATAGCAGAGATATTCAGTTTGATGGAAAGCTTAGGAACCACAGTGTTTAAGCTCTTCCATTAAGAAGAGAAAATGATGACACTGAACTCTGAACCTGGACCTGATATCTTCATCACTGATTTACAGTAACGTCTGTGGAGGGGGAGGTCACTGTGCTGAATAAGCCACTTAATGTGGCTTAGGGAGAAGGTCATTTGTGTACACTGTAACTTCTCATCATTTTAGGAGCATAGAGAATTTGGAAAACAGAACTTGACATTTTCAGAGAATTATTACAGTGCTAAAGAGTTCAAAGTGTTTATTCTTGATACCTGGAAAATAAAGTGCTTCTTGCTCTGAAGTTTTCAAACAAGATTGCTGTATAAAGTTTAATCAGCATTCCATCAAAACTACTCGTGTGGAGGCTGAGGCTAGATAGCTGAATTTTAAAAGATTCCCATTCTTGGGCCTTTTGTAACAAAGGCAAATGAAAGTAGAAGGTTAGAAACAGACAGAACTTAAGTGTATTCTTTGAAAACTTTTCCCTTCAGCGTTGCAAACATAAATAGCATTCATTGTTCCATTTGGATACCTTCATTATATTAGTGATAGACTGCTAACTTCTCAGGGGACTCTCTGTCTAGAGTTCTGTGAACACACACACACACCCCACATTGCGTTAAAGTTAAACCTAAATTTTCTTTCCAGAGCATGAGTAGTCATTTGCAGCAGCTTTTCTGGCTACAGATGTCAGCATAAAAATCAAAAGATAATGAAGAGATAATAAATGAAAAAGAAATACAGAAATGATACGAAGAGCTGTACTTTTCCTCCTTTTGGTGTTTGTCCTGATGTGCCTCCTAAAACCATGGGGTTATTAATAAGACTTTGTTTCTTGCTATCCTTTAAAATATTTTTTTCCTCTGGTAAATTTTATGGTTTCTTGTTGACTATAGTCCACAGTGTCTTCTTACTATTAGATATATTATGTTTTGTTCATATAACAGTACATCTTCTAGGCTATATTCTGGGCTGTACCATATCAATAAAGATTGAATAAACATCATTGTTTCTTCAGTTTGTCATTGGGCACACTTGCAAATGTGTTTGTAAGAAAAATTTCTAGATGTTGGAAGGCTGACTCAAAGGATGTAGATATTTAAAATGTTTATAGATATTGTCAAGTTTCATTCCAAGTTGTACTCATTTCTTTTTAATACTGTGTAATATTCCATAGTCTGTACATCAAATATCTGATGTCCTGAAGGACATCTTGATTGCTTCCAAGTTTTGGCAAGTAAGAATAAAGCTGCTGTAAACATATGTGCCCAAATTTGGGGGTTGACTTAAGCTTGCAACTCCTCTGTGTAAATAATAAGGACTGGGATTGCTGGATTGTATGGTAAGAGTTTTGTAAGAAATGGCCAAACAGTCTTCCAAAGTGTCTGTACCATTTTGCACTCCCATCAGCAATGAATGATAGTTCCCATTATTCCATATCCTTGCCTTTGGTGTTGTCAGAGTTCCAGATTTTGGTCATTCTAATAGATGTGCATTGATATCTCATTGTTGCTTAAATTTGTATTTCTATGATGCCATATGATGTGGAGCATCTTTTCATATGCTTTTTTGGGTTTCTATTTTCAAGGAAGAAGAAGTGAACAGATTATTGGGTAAATAAACAACAGAGTCAGCATACTTAATCTTGGGAGACTTGATATATTTAAATTATTGTGTCTTTCTATCCAAGCATACTTAATCTAGGGAGACTTGATATATTTAAATTATTGTGTCTTTCTACCCAAAATCAACATATAGCATTCTATTTGTTTATTCTTCTTATATAGCTAAGTAGAATTTTTTGTTTGTTTGTTTTCTTCACATAGAAGTTGCACACTTCTTGGTACAGTTTTTCCTCTAGAGATTTATCTTTCTATGTTGTTATATTGAAAGAGCTCTTTTCTTCCTTTCAGTTTTCTAAGCTATTAAAAAACAAGTTTTAAAAAAAAAATCTGTTTCTCTCTCTCTCGATAGATGGATTGATATATGTGTGTATGTGTACATGTATATATGACACTGGTACACACATTCAAACATGCATATATATGTGTCTGTGGAAAAAATATATATAATGAATATTATATAGATTTTAGTGTAATCAACCAAAAAGTTAAGAAAACTTTTGTTGCCTGTATCATTCTTTTCTGTTGACTAAACATGCTTCTAGTGTCAACTCTGGCACTTTCTAACAAAACATTTGATACAGAAAACCTGGTTTTAGAGGTAAGCTTCTCTGGCTTTAAATTCTAGCTTTACAAGTGCATGGCCTTGGGCAGGTTCCTGAACCTTCTCTGTGACTCAGTTTCCTCATAAATAAGATGGTATGATAATAATAACTACCTACTGAGAGAGTTGTTAGGAAAGGGGATAGTTGTGAAGATTAATCCTCACAAAACTAATACACATTGTGTCAAATGATTTTTATTTTCCTTATTAGTAATAAGACTAATCCTTTGTCTTACTTTCCAAAATCTCTGTCTTTTTCAGTTTTGGGGACTCATGAAAAAGATGCAAGGTATGATTAGAGTGATTGAGAAAATGTTAAGATAATATATTAGAGATGATTATAACTGAATGCAATAATTGCTAAAAGGGAATATTAGCCAAGTGCTGTTGAAGGCCAAGTAAAGGATCAGTTCACTTTTTGGAGCGTCAGGGAACACTAGATAAAATCTGTGATGTTCGAGCTACCAATTAAAAAAGGTAAATTTAAACAAAATAGGTCAAGTTGGAACTTTTCTAATATTTTTCTTTTCTTCAGCTTAAAGTAAAAGTGCAACCTTCTGAAAAATCTGCAAAGGTAATTGAGGAGATACAATTCAAGTCCTTCACTTGCTAATGGATATGAAACACTTAAAGTTGTCTCATCTTCTCTATTTAAAATATACAATGGATGTGCTTGAGATTTAAATGATGGAATTTGAATTTTCAAATACTTTACATATAGTATGTCAGAATTTTCTATTCTGTTTACAAAGAGCTTATAATGGGAGCTTTCACTAACTGAGAGAAGAAAATAAAACTGCTTCATCAAGGTCTCTAGGTCAAGCATTAGTACAAGCTGAGAGGTATTCAGGTTGAAATTGTGTTGAAAAGACCACATTTCATGCTACTAATGGCTGAGTGAAAAACAAAACAAACAAAACAAACTGACTCCACATCACAATTTCCTTCTACTTGGAGCAATTCTCATACCTGTCCTTCAGAGAGTCAGCCTGACCAGAAACATTGAAACTGCTGCTGGGCTTGGGCCAAAATTATGGGATGTCTTAAAATGTTTTATTTGTTGGTTTAATAATCTCGAGGCTATATTCCAAGAACAGGAACCCCCTAGAGAAGTGTCAGTCAGGCTATGAGAGACTGTTTCCACTCTGTGGAAAATATTATTTCAAAAGGCCTTTATAAAAAGGGAAATAGAAACAAGGTAAAAAGGCAACATAAGATGGGAAAAAAGGATATTAGAAAACTTTCTTTTAAAATATCAGTTGAAAGAGGAAAAAGGTAGTATCTCTACTGTGCTTTTCATATCTATAAAACGTTGCTATTTTTCATGTCTGTGATACATGTCAATAAAATAAAACAAAATGAAAAGTAAAAATCTTGGACTTTTTAGAATCCTGAAAGTTTTAAAACTCAAATGAAAACCTGTCTAGCCTCTGAAGGAAATTTTTATTAAGTGGCTATAAAGTGGATATCACAGAAGTTTCAGAAATTCTCATGGTATTTCTTTTTACTAATTTTATCAAAATTTCCCAGAAATATTTAATGTCAGCAAAAGTACTCACCAGCAGACTCCACCATTGAATAGGGCACCACATAATATACAAAGACCCAAAAACTATGGACACCATGAAAAAAAAAATAGAAGATTATCAAGCAAACAGAGAGGGTGAGCAGAGTTAGTTTTCAAATTCTACCTCTATCCATCAAAAAGTTTTAGGATGGACTCAACACAAGCCTGAGGGTTCTATTAATGTCACTAAACATGGTAATATCTACGTATAAAGATCAAAAATTTCTGCAGTTTAATTTTTCTATTAAATTTCAATTGCATAAAGTGTATTTTTAAACAAAAAGAACAATAATTTTAAAATAACAAAAACAGCAATTAGATGGAAACAAATATTTTCAGACCTTAATGATGGTAAATGCTGGGTCATGATAACTCGTATTCATCATGGGTTTTGGGTCTTGGGAATCAGGATTTTTGTCTTTGTATCTTACATATTTATTAAATATAAAACATTTTAATGTGTACATAAAATAAATTGATTTGAGAAATTCTCAGCAATGAAACAATCTTCATAATTATTATTATGGTAAAAGTATTTTCTAAGAATTGTGGTTTGCTATTATAATTTTCTCATGCCTTCAGCCACATATACACAGATGTCTTTTTGCACCTCTCTAGTGTTGTATCATGTAGAGGGTCATAGCACAAGCCTATTACTTTAACCTCATATTTACTTAAAAATACCATGAAACATAGTGATTATTATTTTCTGAGCATACCAGAATATACTATTCCACAATTATTATTAACATACTAGACCATACGCAAAGAAAATAAAACTTTCTTTTCTTTCTCATTAGTTCTTATCTATGGCATGGCAGTGGGAAAAGTTTTAGTCTAATGCACAAAGTTTAATCCCTTAAAATATTTCAAGCCATACATTTCTGTATAATTATTTAAACAATAATTTTGTTTGTTTTTTATTCCCCCTGTTTGTTTAGAAAAAGTATAAATGAAGCAGGGTCTTTTATACCCTTGTGATGTTGGAGATGAGGGGGGACCCTTTCGTGGAACCGATGGATTCTCTCTTCTATATGTGACTTTTCTTTTGAATGTCAGAAGCTCTTATTAATTCTTTCTTTCTCTTTGCTTTCATACACCAATGAACTTTATCCCTTCAAAGCAAATAGGTTGTGGCTAACTATGCGGTGTATCAGTATATGTAAAGGCATTTTTTTTTTCAAATTTTACATGTATATTCCTTTATACTTTTTAATGGAGCTTTCATCTCATTATTTAACCTGAGTCTGCTATCAGTACACAAAAATAGCAGTAACACAAAGGAACTGAGCTAGAGGTAAATAAATGTTATCCAAGCATCCATTATGTGATAGTGGTGCTTTCACATCAAGAGCTAAATAAAAAATACACCAAAAGAGAAAAAAAAAAAAAAAAAAAGTGGGCAAATTTACACAGTCTTATGACTACAATGATAAAGAATACTGGTAATTTAATAGGGGCCTCTCAATAAATTACATATTGATAGTGGTGAGAAAAAGAACAGCATTATGAAAGAAATAAACTGCATTTGTTATAGATTTATAATATCTAAGACTGCATTGCCTAAAATTTATCTTTATTCCCTTGGGAATATTAATCTTAAATTGTGCAAATTTCAAAATATGTGATGAATGTTCTAGGATTTATTCATTTCAAAAAATGTTAATATTGAACGCTCATATGCTATGCTTAAAGATACAGGTTTTTAAAAGAAAATGCTATATCTGTAGATATGAATCTTAGTCAAGAACTTTAAATCAAGACATACTGAATATATTTTAGAATAAAAATTCTGATAATCAGAAAAATTTTAATTGAAAATATATTTTCTGTTTTCTCAAGCATTGAAAAATTCAATTTAAAAGTTAAGACTAGGAAAGAGATAATATCAAATTAAGTAAAGATAATGTTGCTTATGTTATACTTCCAGCTGTGGAAAAAGAATACTGACATCCCACCTCTAATTTGTGGATGTCACAAGGGTATAGGGACAAGAGCAGTTGTCATTTATATTTATCTTAAAATTTTTGAGACATAGAGGACTCTTCAGAACCAAGGTACAGGTAGAACTACTCTTCCTGTATAAGCAGTAATTGGAGGCAGAACACCTTTGCAGTACTGTTTAGAGAGACATAAAGACTTCTACCATACTGTTGACAAATTGCTGCTTCAAGGGGAAGTTAAGGTAAGGAGCAGAGACTTAAGTTTTTCAACCAAAGAAATAATGTTGATATGAGAAATTTACCAGTTTCAAGAATCATATAGGTGAAGAACAGGATGCAAATGTAATGATAAGGAACTGTTAAAAAACAGAAGATACTACGAATAGAGACTATATTTTAAGCCAACATTAAGGGTTTGTTTATTTGAGGAAGTTTTCTTTTTTTTTATCGGTATCCTCTTTATAAAGAATATTATATTTATATATTAGAATTCTGTCTTTTCAAATTTTCAACTTTATTGTTTTATATAGGATGCCTAAATTTACTACATAGTAATGTATACACACACAAACACATCTGTGCATATAGTTAACCACCAGAATAACAACTATACAGTATATATATGTATGTGTGTATACACACACATACATACATATATATAGCATATATACACAGAGATGAATTAAGGTACATATATGCATATTTGTGTCTATGTACATGTACTCATATATACATACATAATGTTTTTATTCCAGAATATATATATTTTTTCAGTCATTCCAAACAAACCCTTTAATCACCTTCATAAAGTCCTGATTTAGAAACCTCTAAATGTTTATTTTTAAGTAGAATGAGTATAACATGGTTTCCTTTACAGGCTACTATTTTGACCAAGTTTGTTCTATCCAGGTGGGTTAGACATTGACATATCATAGTCACTCATTTCCATGGATGTAAGTATTTGTCTCATTGGAGTATAAACAACTTTTAAAAAGCCATCTTTTTCAAGTTATCTGCAAGTTTTCCAACAGTAATATTAAGGCATTTTTAGAATCTTATGATAGATTTTAATTATCTCTTATTTTGATTGTGACATAAGTAACTGTCTGGGAAAGGAGAGTGTATAGAGTGAGAATGGGCTCTAAACTAAATAGGAAGGATCTAGCAGCATGATGTCTGGCAGTGATAGGTGATCATCTACAAGAATACCACACATTTATTTTTGATGAAAGTTTGAACTAATAAATCTATATTACAAACATTGTAACATGTATAATAATACAAAGTCCTTGGATATAGACCAGGGGTGGAGGAGTAGAGATTCAGAATCATCATCATCTCTCAAACACTATGCAAATTAGGCAAGCACTTTGGCATCCTTGGGGTTTAGTATTGCATAAGTAAAATAAAACAGTTGATGTTTAACAGTTGATCTCTGTACATCTGGATATTGTACTCAATTTGTCCTTAAAATTTCAAACTACATTGTTTTAAGAAGTCTGAGAGTTTGGCTTTTAACATCTTAGTGTATAAATTTACTTTCTTTCTAAACTTTTTAAAATTAGTGGTTTTCTAGTTGATGATTTTGACAAATTGCTTATCATAACATATTCAGCTTTTATTTCTCTAAAAATTAGTAGGAAACATATGGAAGTGAAATTATATGTAATATTACAAATTATCTATTTTATAAATTATATATTCCATATTATATATATATATATATATATATATGCCTGATAAATGCACAGAACTCTCTTGCATTCTTATACACTAATGATGAAAAATCCGAAAGAGAAATTAAGGAAACATTCCCATTTACCATTGCAACAAAAAGAATAAAATACCTAGGAATAAACCTACCTAAGGAGACAAAATACCTTTATGCAGAAAACTATAAGACACTGATGAAAGAAATTAAAGATGATACAAACAGATGGAGAGATATACCATGTTCTTGAAATGGAAGAATCAACATTGTGAAAATGACTATACTACCCAAAAGCAATCTACAGATTCAATGCAATCCCTATCAAGCTACCAATGACATTTTTCACAGAACTAGAACAAAAAATTTCACAATTTGTATGGAAACACAAAAGACCCCGAATAGCCAAAGCAATCTTGAGAAAGAAAAACGGAGCTGGAGGAATCAGGCTCCCTGACTTCAGACTATACTACAAAGCTACAGTAATCAAGACAGTATGGTACTGGCACAAAAACAGAAATATAGATCAATGGAACAGGATGGAAAGCCCAGAAATAAACCCACACACATATGGTCACCTTATCTTTGATAAAAGAGGCAAGCATATGCAATGGAGAAAAGACAGCCTCTTCAATAAGTGGTGCTGGGAAAACTGGACAACTACATGTAAAAGAATGAAGTTAGAACACTCCCTAACACCATACACAAAAATAAACTCAAAATGGATTAAACACCTAAATGTAAGGCCAGACACCATCACCCTCTTAGAGGAAAACATAGGCAGAACACTCTCTGATGTAAATCACAGCAAGATCCTTTTTGACCCACCTCCTATAGAAATGGAAATAAAAACAAAAATAAACAAATGGGACCTAATGAAACTTAAAAGCTTTCGCACAGCAAAGGAAACCATAAGCAAGATGAAAAGACCACTCCCAGAATAGGAGAAAATATTTGCAAAGGAAGCAAATGACAAAGGATTAATCTCCAAAATTTACAAGCAGCTCATGCAGCTCAATATCACAAAAACAAACAACCCAATCCAAAAATGGGCAGAAGACCTAAATAGACATTTCTCCAAAGAAGATATACAGATTGCCAACAAACACATAAAAGAATGCTCAACATCATTAATTATTAGAGAAATGCAAGTCAAAACTACAATGAGGTATCACTTCACACTGGTTAGAATGGGCATCATCATAAAATCTACAAACAACAAATGCCAGAGAGAGTGTGGAGAAAAGGGAAGCCTCTTGACTGTTGGTAGGAATATAAATTGATACAGCCACTATGGAGAACAGTATGGAGGTTCCTTAAAAAACTAAAAATAGAACTACCATATGACCCAGCAATCCCACTACTGGGCTTATACCCTGAGAAAACCATAATTCAAAAAGAGTCACGTACCACAATGTTCACTGCAGCTCTATTTTACAATAGCCAGGACATGGAAGCAACCTAAGTGTCCATCGACAGATGAATGGAGAAAGAAGATGTGGCACATACATACAATGGAATATTACTCAGCCATAAAAAGAAACGAAATTGAGTTATTTGTAGTGAGGTGGATGGACATAGAGACTGTCATACAGAGTGAAGTAAGTCAGAAAGAGAAAAACAAATACTGTATGCTAACATATATATGGAATTTAAAAAAAGAAATAAATAAAAGGTCAGAAGAACTTAGGGGCAAGTGGGGAATAAAGATGCAGACATAGAGAATGGACTTGAGGACATGGAGAGGGGGAAGGGTAAGCCTGGACGAAGTGAGAGAGTGGCATTGACATACATACACTACCAAATGTAAAACCAATAGCTAGTGGGAAGCAGCCATATAGCACAGGGAGATCTGCTTGGTGCTTTGTGACCACCAAGAGGTGTAGGATAGGGAGGGTGAGAGGGAAATGCAAGAGGGAGGGGATATGGAGATATATGTATACATATAGCTGATTCACTTTGTTATACAGCAGAAACTAACACAACATTGTAAAGCGATTATACTCCAATGAAGATGTTAAAAAAAAAAAACTGAAAACACCTCAGAAAGATTAAATAATGTAAAAAAAAAAAAGAAAAAAAAATATATATATGCCTGAAAATTCTGACACAAAGTGGATTCTCTATAAATATTAGCACTTAACCTCTCTGTACCATTTTGAATCTTGGGTAAAATCAGCACACCATAAATGATCTTATCTTTCTTTTTCCCTGCAATAATTGTTTAAAACGTAGCCTTAATGATAGTAATTATATAAACCAGTATGATTTTTAAAGTTATAACTCAAAAATAATAATATCATGGAGATATAAACATAAAAAATTAAAATGTGCCACAATTATGAAGCTAACCATAATACCCATAATTTCTCCACCCTACATCATAAAATTCTTCAGTCTTACATATTTCATCTAAATTCATGCTATTCTAAGAGACTTTGAATGTATGAAGAATAATTAGAATTCTGAAACTTGTTTAGGATTCCACATTTTGTGATTTGACTATGTACATTCATCATCATCACCAACATCATCACCATCAGAGTAAATATGTGTGTGTGCACATATAGTATTCATTTCATATAGTGTGTGTCTGCACATCTATATGTAAATTGTATGCAGGAAACCTTCTTATCTATTTAACATATATTTAGCCCACATAACAAGCCTATATGGTAGACAATATTGGTATTCTCCTTTTAGAGACAAGAACACTGTGGTCCCAAAGAGTTAAATATTTGCTCAAGGTGATGTGGCTATCTAATAGCAGCTATTCATTTTGAGTCTTCACAAAAATTATGGAAACCACATTCTGAAAAGGAAAATCATTATTGTTATCATAAAATTGAAAGCAATGTCACTTACTCTCTGTGTTGCCACTGTTCAATCACAATCCAGTACCAATTTCAGTTTTCTAATCTGTAAAATGAGAAAATCATATTATATCATTATGAATACCCCTTTTATCTATTGTAAGTCAATAATTTTAGTTCTTGATGATTATTTTAAATTCCAGTCAGTAAAACCTACTTATAACAACTTTGTCTAATTCTCTTTCCCCTTGTCTGAGGCTTTAAGGGGCAGAAAAAAATTTTTTTAAATATATGCATTTACTATCCTAAATCATGCATTCATACACTCATGCATTCATTCACTTATTTATTTAGACTTTACTTTAGATACTCACCCTGATTCAGTGTCTTTGCTATTCACTGGGATATGACTGACATGGCATTATCTACTTGGGATCACAATATATATACACAGGAAGCAAACAATAATGAAATAATTCTACCAGTAATTTCATAATTATGAATTAAATTAAGTACTATGAGGACACAGTACAGACTGCCAAGAAACCATATAAAAGCAGGGGGACTAATAATGGCTATGCACGCCCAGGGATAAGTAGGTGAGCTGTGCAGTGCCTGTTATGAGGAGAATCATTACAATATGGAGATACACTGCACAACAATGTATATTTTATATATCTAAGCAACTTCTCACTCATCTACCCACTGTATTTTGGTACCAAAGGCTTAATATTAAAGTATTTAAAACCATTATCAGGCAGAATAAGCTAGATTATGCTGTGGTAACGAACAACCCAAAATCTTATAAATATATAAGACTAAAAGTTCGTTATTCCCTCACATTAAATGTCCATCCAGGAGCAGGTTGTGGACCTGCTTATCATTGCCACTCAAGGACCCAGGCTCACACAGACTCCTTCTCAATATGTGTGTCCATGATCACCATGACAGTTGGAAGGGAATGTATCAAGTAATACATCAGCTCTCAAAAGCATTTGCCTAGGTATAATACATGCAACTTCTGTTCTTACTTCACTGATCAAAGAAAGTTATTTGTTCAGAATTACCATGAAGTGAGGCAAGTAAGTACAATCCTACCATGTATCAGAAGTAAAATCTAAATGTTTATGAACTTCCTGACTGCTACCACAAAACACATGTGGGAGCTTTGAAGGGGGTAATATAAACCTGAATGAGGGTTTGAATAATCCACTAGTGATATTAGCATGGGCTCTGTTAGGAAGGGTGGTTGTGTTTTGTTTAGGGAAGAATAGTAAATCCCTATTTCTTTGAACATCTAAGTTCCATTATTTAAAATACCCTTTGTCCACCTGATGAATACTTTATTCATTCTTTAGTCCCAAATCACATATCACTTCCTCTGCAAAGTCTCCCCTGACTCTCCAAGTAGCAATAATCACTCACTCTCTGTGCAATCTCTGTATGCTTTTCCTGCTTTGTATTCATCATACTTCACTGTCATTTGTTTATTTATCTAGCTGAACATGGCTGGATGACATGTTCTGTCAGTGCAGACTATGCCCTGTTCCTCTCTGAGCCTTCAGCATGTGTCACAATGAATAGCACACAGAAAATTTCCAATTCAGGTCAAATTATTTATTGTATCCTGCAAGCCATGTGTTTAATAAAAGACGCATATGTGGTTGGTTGATGAGAAAAGGGCATTAAATACTGGATAAAAGTTGTGAGTCAGAACAGGATCAAAGGTTGTTCAGGAACTTGCTACAGATGATTCCAAAGGATACTACTGCATCAGATGTATTAATTTTACAGTCAGAACCACAAGACTTTTTACTGGGGGGTGTGAATAGTTTTGGAGGCAAGAACAACTATTTAGGTTAAGATTTAGAAACTAACTTGTATTTTGTTGTGTACTATTTGCTAATTGGAAATATTCACCTATTGAAGGAACTTCAAAATATACTGTGTTGAACATTATAAAAATAGCATAACACTTCTTATTATTACTTGAACAACTCAATGACTCCTAAGAAAACAATTGTATACATGTACTTTATGTGCATATAAATATATTAAAATGTAAAGTTTCTCTAGGCTCATATCTTAGATGAATTTTTCATGTCTTTTAATTAATGTTACCTCAAAATTTAAAATATGACAGTCTAGGTAACCACTGATTGTAATATGTAAATAGGAGTTTTAATTCAATCACTGTTATATATGCAGAGCTGAGAAGAATAATGATGAAGCAACTTAGCATAATTACTCAATTGCATCAACAGTCTTATTGAAAAGCAAGTTAATTCAATTTGAAGTTATTGGCCTGTAGGTTAAAGTGAAAGTGGTGGGGTGGGGAGTAGGTTTGCCTTCTCTAAGTTAAGATGGTACATGTATAAATGTTATGTCACAAAGGAGCATATAGTTTATTTAGTTTTTATAAAATGTCACCTCCTCTTCAGACTTCCCTGGTGGTGTAGTGGTTAAGAATCCGCCTGCCAATGCAGGGGACACAGGTTCGATCCATGGTCCGGGAAGATCCCACATGCCACAGTGCAACTAAGCCCATGCGCCGCAACTACTGAGCCTGCACTCTAGAGCCCGTGAGCCACAACTACTGAAGCCCGCGCACCTAGAGCCCGTGCTCTGCAACAAAGAGAAGCCACCGCAATGAGAAGTATACACACCGCAACAAAGAGTAACCCCCGCTCGCTGCAACTAGAGAAAGCCCGCACACAGCAACGAAGACCCAACACAGCCAAAAATAAAATAAATAAATAAATAAATAAATAATTTTTTTTTTTAATTTCTTGTTTTACCTTGTACAATCCCTATTTAATATTTACCTATGTTACACCTTAAGGCATGTGGTCAGTTTTTTTTTTTTTTAATTTATTTATTTATTTATTTTTGGCTGTGTTGGGTCTTCGTTTCTGTGCAAGGGCTTTCTCTAGTTGCGGTGAGCGGGGGCCACTCCTCATCACGGTGCATGGGCCTCTCACCATCGCGGCCTCTCTTGTTGCGGAGCACAGGCTCCAGACACGCAGGATCAGTAGTTGTGGCTCATGGGCCCAGTTGCTCCGCGGCATGTGGGATCTTCCCAGACCAGGGCTCGAACCCGTGTCCCCTGCATCGGCAGGCAGATTCTCAACCACTGCGCCACCAGGGAAGCCCATAAATTTATTTTTTAAAAAGTCACCTCTTCTTTCTCACTGTAAAGAATATGTATCATGTCTTTGGCTCTATTTTGAGAGTCTTCCATGTAAAATTAGAACTGATGTAGGAAAACTGTATTTTTAAAACATTGCAAAGACTACCGGGCCCATTTAGAACACAGCTAAGATGATGTAATTAGGAAGTAGATTGCTTTGAAAGAAAGTTATCCATTCTGGGTTTAGTTGTATCAACATCTTCACTGAAATGTGTATTGCTTTAGAATACTGTTCAAGAAACAGTGATAAGTAAAATGCAGTCAGGATAAAACTTAAGTTTGAATCCTTTATTTTAGTGTCTTCGTAGAAAGAGCTAAGATTCGTTTAGCTTATTTAAAAATGAGCTAAATATCTCACTTTATGAAAAACTCTCGAATCTTAACTATGCTAAAATAGCCGTGTCATTCCTGTGCCGAATAGTCATGAGTGAAACTGTTTGTAAAGAGGGAAAAAACCTAAACTGTTAGTTTTCATGAAAAACAAATTATTGGCTAGAAATTAAATTAGTTTAATGCAGATAATATGATTTTGTTCAGCCATATTCGGTAGAAAAAGAATGTTGGATACAAGATGAAGTAAAATTCATCTGCTTCCTGTAGGCACTTTGTAAAGTCCCTGAGGGAGACAGATGTACCAGCACAGGACTAAACAAATGCACTATTACAAGCTGAGCTTTGGCCTCAAACGCCACTGTAGTTGCTTGAAATAGTGCCTATCCATGAAACACAGAGACTAATTTGTATCTTTAATCTCTGGATGAAACTAAAATCAGGTAGACTAGAATCAGCTTCCTTGACTCATTTCTTTAGGTCTTCACCCCAATTTGCCCCTCAAGATCTTACGGTTTTTAGACAAAGGGATGAAGAAAGAAGGTTCCTCAAGGGTAAAAGAAAAATGTTATCCCCTGGGCCTACAACAGAAGATTTAGTAGTTCTAAAATGTGTCAAAAATAATACCTATTTATTAAGGATTACCCAATGAACATACACTATATTCATTCCTCTGCATGATATATAATATTCTTTGGATTAAGGTAGGCTACTCTGGAATCAGATATCAAGTCACTCCTCCCCATTTAGTTATTACCAAGTTGTTCTTTGAATACTTCACTCTCTTGTTTGATGGACATAATAAAATCTATGTTCATTCTAAGCATATGGTTTAAAATATTGCTCAGAATAGAGTCCCTATGGGGGCAAAGTCTAATAATACTTGTCTCTTTACATAGTTTATATGTGCTTTTGTAAAACACACTTTATGTTATGTTTAGGTTTATGGTCCTTTCTGAATTAACTTTTGTATATGGTGAGAGGAAAAGATCTACATTTTCATGTGTGTTTCTCAGGTAGGACCAGAGCAACTTTTATTCTAGGGCTAACTTTGTCCCACTGTTGAGTATCTTCTGAGTACACTACCCCATCCCCTATGAATTAAGAGACTGTTTTCACTATGGCTCTTTCACTGTAGAAACAAACTATTGAGAACCCTTTGAAAACTCCATTGACTGTTCCTTATGCTCCCATTCCCCCAAAAGCCTTGTGTGATTTCTTCATACATGTTGCTGTTTTTTGCTTAGTTGCGGATGTAAGGCTGACCTTGCAAAGAGCTCCAGAACTATCTCTCGTGCAGTTCTCTCCTCTCTGGTGCTCTGTCCTGCACATTCTAGCGGCCTTGACCTCCCTGGAATCCCAACTCTGTCCCCTCCACTCAGGGAAACCACTCAGCTCTACCTTGGTTCCACCTTCTTGCTCTGTGCCATAGAGATTTTCTACAGGCAGTGTGCTGGGGATATTACTGGGCTCAGCTCATTTGTTCTTCCTCTCTCAGAAATCACTATCCTCTACTGAGTTTTGTCCAATGTCTGAAAATTCTTGTTTCATATATTTTATACGTTTTTAGTTGCTTAAGGAGGGAGTGTAAATCTAGTACATGTTATTGAATCTCAGCCAAAAACTTGAGTTCTGCCCTGTTTTTATCTCCCTTTTTTTCCTCTTTACATTTTATTTGGATAATTTTCATTGATTTATCTTAATTTATCTCCTCCTCCACCCCCTCCTCCTGCTCCCCCCCTCCCCCTGCAGTGTCCAATATTGTGATAAAACTTTCAAAGGAAATTCTCATCTCTAATTTGTCTTTTTACTTGTGACATTTCCTTTATACTCTTCTTTTTTAGGTTTAAATGTCTACTAAATTCACCAGTTTTTCAGGCATGTTCTCTACCTCTTTCACTAGACCTTCTAAGATGTTATTTATAGTTATTTTAATCTCTGAGTGATCATTTCCAATATCTTTATCATTCCAGGCTTTTTAAACATTTGATTTCATTACAATTGCATAAGTATGTAAGATAAAAATATTTTAAGGAAAATTCGAATATGTGCATTCAAATGTTGATTAATGATGATATTTGTGACAGGTTGTTTATCTTTGATCATGTAACCACAATGTAGAAATTCTAATAATATCACTCAGAAATTTGATGTTTATGATGTTATTAAATAACTACCATATAATATCCTAAGCAAAAACTTTGGGATAATCAGAGAATTTTCTCAAGAAGTAACTGGATATATTTTATCCTTCATTGAAACTGCTTTAAAACTGCTCTAAAATGAATAGTGGATGATTGAAATGTAAGCCCACCTATTTCACCAAAGATTTTAAGCCTTTAGTGATAAAGTTATTGCATAATTGTCATCGTACATTCTGATTCCTTTTACCTAACATCTACCCAAAATAAAGTTCTGGAGAAAAATTTCAAGTGAAAAGATTATTATTAATTGCATTTTGCTGTATATTATTTGAGCATAAATAAACAGGTTGTCTTCTGAAATGAGACATGACTTCAGTCTTTACTGAAGAAATGAATGTTTTATTGTTATAAATGCAATATTTTAAATATAAGAATTACTAGATACAAATATTTATATAAAACCAGAATGAGGAAAGAATTAGAACAATTAAAACGGTAAGTGGGATAATGTGTCATAAGAGGAGGCCAATAAATTCTGTCTAAAATTAAAGCATGTATTATAATTTAAAAACTCACTTCTACCATTAATGTTTTATATTTTTCTCAAAATTATAGGAATCGTTCAAACATTAAGATTTATTGCAAAGAAGAAACATTTATCCTAAATTCAGCTAGTCTTTCCATTTCACAGAGTTTTTTTCTCCATAAATTGTACATAAAATTAAAATTAGTATTTTTTTATAAATGTATATAGCCAATTGTTCCTTCCTCTTTTAAGGAAAACAAAAACAGGGATAGGGAAATATTAGATATAGAATTTGCAAGTTGTTAATAAGCTCTCCACTATGTAAATTTTGCTGAGACAAGAAGGCTGAGAGTTCAGGAGAGGATCTTTTAGTTGAAAATTCTGGAGGGCTATACCAGAGGAGCTGGGTAACTTGAGGTAGACAGAACCTTACCAAAGTTTCAATCCACCATCTACTCAGCTAGAAGTCTGGTTTGATTAAAGTTACCAGCCATCATTCTATCTGCCTAGCAGAGCAAAGAGTGAAGCCTCCCTAAAGGAAAGTAAATCAGCTAGTGCCACTTTAACTTTTTTATAGACAAAGTTTGGCATTCAATTAAAAAAAATCACTAGACATGCTGAAATATAGGACCATATGCCCTGGCTTTGGGAGTTGGAGGAGTCTTGAGTTGTGGCTTTTGCTGATTTCTGTGGTTTAAACATTAGTACCATGAGTGATTTCACACTATCAATGTAAAGTTATTGAATGCAGAGTTAGGAAGAGATGTTCATTATCTGCTCTCTCAAGTGGATATGAGCCAGTTCTGGAACATCACTGTTTATGACACAATATGAAGAGAGAGTCAAACCACAGAAACAGATGACAGGATATCCAGACATTGGAGACTCCTGTCAAGAAATTTAAAATAAGAGTGAGGTTAACTGTTCAAGAAAATAAAATGGAAATGCACAAAATAGAAAAGATCAAAAATTTACTAGAATCTAAAAAAATGATGAAATGGATATTCTACATATTCTAGATATGAAAAATAGAATGAATGAAATTAGACTTAATATTTGATTTTAGTAAAAGAATAAATTCAGGATAAAATTAGAAAATTTTAAATCATGTTCATAGGAAATATCTAAATTAAAGCACACAGAGGAAAAAAAGAAAAGTACAGAAAAAATATAAATATTAAGGTCTAACCTATGTCTAATGAAGCCCCATAAAATATGATGTCCTATAATAATGAGGCAGTAGGAATATTTTAAAAAGCTAGTAGCTTTTTTAAAAAAGATTAAAATATTAACCTATAGATTGAAGGAGACTGTGATCTCTAGCAAGGTAAATAAATATAAAGAATAGCACCTTACAGTAAACTGTGAAGAAAAACATAGAAACTAAGCAATTTTAAAAGGAGAAAGAGGAAAAGAAAGAAAAAATATCATCTTCAAAAGAATAATGAAAATACTGACAAATGATTTCTCAACAGAAACAATGGAAGTCAGTCACTGAATATTATTTGCCAATATGTATTTTAAGGATATTTTTGCTTCTGTCTTCATTCATTCTCATGTTCTTATGTGCCATCTGAATCTTGTTGAAAGATATTTCAGCTGAGATCTCACTCTGGAGTATCATGTTGCATGTCCCCACAAGCAATTCAATCTCATGCCTCTGGTCCTGAACTCAGTTCATTCTCGCGATGTCCTATTTTCAACTACTAGATGAGTTGCTTATGCTTTGGTTTCCCTCATTATATGTGCTAATCATACCCTGCCCTTTTCTGTCACAGCACTTTTACCTATGTGTGTGACTACAAGATATATAACTCTCTCTCTCACTGGAATAGAAGATCATAAACTCAAGATTGATTACTGTTGTGGGTTTCATTATATCCCTATATCTTAGCACAGTGTCTGTTGCACTATTGGTTGTCAATAAACTTTTAAGGAATAAATTAATTAATACTTCTTTGCTTCTACATCTATTCTTACAATAAGCTCCTGTTACCTAAATTAATCTGGATCTGTGGCTTTCTTGCAATGGGAAAAGCCTAAGGACATATTAGGTACCTGTAATTTTCCTCAAGTATCATTCACTATCACCCCCAAGCCTCTGTCCCTACTACTTCCTCTCATTGAAATGTGCTCCATATGTTTATGCATTTGGCCAGACTTTTTCATTATCTAAACATAGTTCAGGATGTACCTTTTCCTTGAGGCATGCTTCAATTCTGCAAGCCTAGGATAAGTGGCTCTCTTTTCAATATCATAAACAGGTTCATGATGACTAATATCAGCCCATTTCTCCTCTATTATAAACCATTGTCTATGAGATTGTAAATATGTTAAGGTAGAAACCAGTTCAATTGTGTGTAGGGTATATAATTTGTAGCCAATAAATATTTGTTGAGTAAAGAAGGTAAATGGCCAATTGTGGCTTTGATTCAGGGAACCTCATTCAACTGTTCTTTTCACTGAAAAACAAATTCCAAGTGTTTCAGAGGTCAAATGTCTCCATAAATATTATCTTTTAAAATTCATGCCACCACTTCAATCATTAAATAGATGAATTAATTCATTTAGTCAACATCACATAATTGAACAACTGAAGTTGAACATCAATTTCTAGAACCTAAAAAATACTGGTATAGGCCCTGAGAGAAAAAAAAAAGTTGGAGAAAAGAACACCTGCTAATTATTTAAGAGCTTTTGACCTGTAAACGAATATAATATGGGGTAGAAACAGATGTTTGTATCAACTAGAGTCTTAATCATGAGGGGAATCTTCAACTCCACTGGGAAGGAGAGTTAAACAGAGGCTTTTGGCAGAAGTGGTGGTAAATCTGACAGTCAAGAACTGGTTGTTTTCAAAATAAGGAGGAAAAGGAAATTATATGCATAGGGATTATATCCCTAAAGTTATGGAGAAAAAGATGTTAAAAACCCACCACAATTATAGAAAATTATAATTCTCTCAATATTGTTTGAGTGTAATGGGGGAGAAATTACTGAGTGAATATGCAGCTAAGGTAAGCAGAGGCTACACCTCTTGAGGTTATGTGTTATGTCATGCTAAAAGTTTTTACTTTTCTGTGCAGGTAATAAAAAATCTTTACTAGGTTTTAAGTAAGGTAATGATATGAAAATTAATGCAGAAAGAGTACTCTGTGAGAAATGTCTACACATTGGAGAGCAGAGACTAGCCTAGAAAGACCAATTTAGAAGCAATTCTAAGGATGATGGAGGAATGAACTGAAAAAAATTACAGTGAGTTTGGAAAAAATGGTTTGGATTTGAAGGAAAATACAGGTAGTAGAATTAAGCAAGACAGTTGCCTGTTACATACGGGCAGCAGAAACACGTAAGTGTGGATAACAAGAGATTTCTAATTTAGCCAACATCGTAGCAGTGCCATTAATAGCAATAGAGATAAGGAGAGGCAGTGGAATGTGCAAATCTTATTTTTATGTAAAGAAATCATCCGTTAGTATTAAAGAGTGAACAACTATCATGATTTCATAATATTGCTTAATATCGTATGTTGTAGTTGGTTAGGCTCCTGTGATTTTTTTTAAACCTCAAGGAGAAAATAAAAATGAAAGTGATTCATTGTTAGACTCTAACAGTGCTAGTGTCGTTCGTCATGTGATGCAAGTAGAAACATATAGCTCATCTTTGACCTCCTATCCTCGTGGAATGAGGAAGTGGTTGTAGGTATCCGTTACTGTCTTTCCATTTTGAATCATCTTATATGAAATTCACTAAAGAGATATTTCACAAGAATATACTGGTGTTTACCATAAAATAGCCCCAGAAAAAGAGGGCAGAATGGTACCTTCACAGTAACTCAACCAGAGTTTGTTTTCCCTAAGGGGTAATGAAATGGCTGTTTGCATCTAAAGATGAGATCCTTTGTCTCCCTTCCCCCCTTCCTTCCCTCCTTCCTTCCTTCCTTCCTTCCTTTCCTCTCCCCTCTCCCCTCTTCTCTCTTTCTCTTCCTTTCTCCAGAATTTAAATGCATTTGTCTTATTGTGCTTTCATGTAAAAGTTAATAATTAAATTGATACCTACAAATGAAATTAGAAAGCCAACCAAGTTAATATTGTTGGTGAACTTTGAAAATAATAACAAAGACTATGAAAGAATTTAATATCATCAGCCCTTATTCTTTAAGCACTGATGCAGATTTTTCCTTGCATGTAAGTTGCTAAGCAACAGCCTGAAAATGTTTTTGTTGACCATAAATGCAATTCTGTGTGGTCCCAAAAAGCATAGGCATATCCCCAATCTTTTTTGAGCTATCATATCATATTATCAAGCCATGCTTTTAAAATGACAATATTCTGTATATATGAAAATGCTATGTATGCTATGCAAACAATTTCATATATACTTCAAAATCTCTTTCCAGCCAATAACTATTGTGGCAGCACAATTATAATTAAAAGTAAAAATATGAAATGTCTAATTTGTATGGAGTCAGTAAAAAGATTACTTTTAATATATGTTGAAAACAATCAGAAATATGTATTTAAACAACTCAATCACATGATAAGGGTAATATAGGAATTATTCTTTAATTTGTTTACAAATTATATTATAAAATTATTATAAAAGTATAGTAGTAATATGTGATTAGCTGAGGAGGGGGAGACTAGAACTATAAAAAGAAAGATGCACAAATTTTTCCAGGAGAAATTGAGAAGGAAGTGAAGGTTGTTTATTACATGACAAGTTGTAGGATCACCAGATCAAAAGTTGAGAGTTACATACTACAGCAGTAGGATCTGGGGACATTATATTTAAAAATTCACAGTTATATAGATGAACTGTACATTATGCTCTTTGTAGCTTCTCAGGGATAAGAAAAGTGACCCACATGTTTTCTTTCCTACAGTGTCTAGGTAAGTAGGACTCCAGTCTATGGGGAAATAAGAAATAAATAAATTTGTTCTTATTTCACCCACTCTTTGTGAAGTTCAAGTCATGAAATTTGGCTTAGGGATTTAGGCTTATATATTTCTTAACCAATGGTAAATATTTCTTCTAATTCCAAATTTTGAATATGTCATTATTAGGACATGTTTCTTGAAGGAATGGATCCCAAAGTTATGCTGAATCACAGTTTCAAGTTTACTTAAGTATTTCAGTAAATAGCATTTCTAAGATTTCTCTAATGCCTATTAACATGTTTCATGAATGGAATAAAAATAGATGACTATAGCTCACACTGTTTTATGGTAAATAGGAAAGTTGTTAAGAGAATAAATCCTAAGAGTTCTCATCACAAAGAAAAACATTTTTCCCTTTTTTTCTTTTTGCTTTATCTGTATGAGAAGATGGACGTTAGTTGAAACTATTATGGTAATCATTTCACAATACATGTAAATCTACCATCATGCTATATACCTTAAGCTTATACAGTGATGCATGTCAATTATTTCTCAATGAAACCGGGAGAAAAAAAAGAAGAATAATACAGATGGTTTATCATTTGTTCAAGGAAGTCATACCAGGTAAAAAACAAAAGTTACATAAACACACACAAAGAAAGCAAAAGCCACATTAAATCATTTTTAAAAAGTCTATGCCTAAACGACGTTAACTGAAGTGAAATATCTAGTATATACATTGCAAGAGATAATAGTAATAGAAATTGTGTTATAAAATATAACCTTCCAGCTTTATTTTGCATTAATTTTTTTCCTTCCAGTTTTAATGAGATATAATGGACATACAACATTGTATAAGTTTAAGACGTACACCATAATCATTTGACTTACATGCATCAAGAACCGATTACCACAGGAAGTTTAGTGAATATCCATCATCTCATGTAGATACAAAATAAAAGAAAAATACTTTCCTTGTGATGAGAACCCTTAGGATTTACTCTCTTAACAACTTTCAAATATAACATACAGGAGTGTTCATTATACTGATCACGTTGTACCTTACATCCCTAGTACTTATTTATCTTACAACTGGAAGTTTGTACCTTTTGACCACTTTCATCTAATTCCCCTTCCCCCAACCCCCCATCTCTGGAAACCACAAGTCTGATCTTTTTTTCTACAAGATTTTTTGTCTTTTGAATTATAATGAACTACAATACTGTGTTAGTTTGTACATAACATAGTGATTCGGTATTTCTCTATATTATAAGACGATCACCACTATAAGTCTAGTTACCATCTGTCACCATACAAAGATATTACTTTATTATAGACTATATTCCCCATGCTGCACATTTCATCCCCGTGACTCATTTATTTTGTAACTGGAAGTTTATACCTCTTAATTTCCCTCACCTGTTTCACTCATTGCCCCCACCCCCTCCCCACTGACAACCACCTGTTTGTTCTCTGTATATGTGACTCTGTTTCTGTTTTGTTATGTTTGCTCAGTTGTTTTGTTTTTTACATTCCACATATAAGTGAAATCATACAGTATTTGGCTTTCTCTGTCAAGGAGCTGGAGCTCTAGGGCGTGACTGCCTGGATGTAAATTTGCAATTTCCAGTCTTTGTTAACTTTATCTACCTCTCTGTGCCGCCTTTTCCTCATCTGTAAAGTAGATATAATAAAATTATGTATAAGATTATTGTGATAAATACAGAACTTAATAAACTATGCAAAAGGACGCAGAACCATAACAATTGTATAATAAATGTTAGCTCTTATTTTTATTATTACCCACAATAGTAGTCATTGTTATTTACATTTATTTATTTGGAATCCAAACTTTAAAACAGTGAAAGAAGTTAGTTTTAAGTAACACTAAGAATTAGTTTTTGCATTGAGCAGATTCTATAGAAGAGTTGAATGTTAATTATTTGGTAAATGTATCAAAAGTATTTCTGTATAACTTTTATTTGTAAATTAAGATTATATACTTTTATGTCTAATTTTAATGCCATATTAATTGTAATCATATGTGGAAACATACTTTCTAACAGCTAATTGCCATTTTAAGTGAAGAAAGAGCTAGAAATTTTATAATAAAATAGTGACTTAAATTCCATAAAAATTATGTGTTTAAAATGCTATATATATTTAACATGATGAAAAAGATTAATCATTTAGAGCTGAAAATGCAAATTTCCAAGAAAACAATGTTTATAATGCTAATTCTATGTATATTACTAGATAAAAGCTTATAGAGCTTTTGCTGATAGGTCAAACTCATTACAAGTAGTAAAAGTATGCCCAAACTCTAGCATAAATGCATATGATTATGTTTAAAACATCCAAAGATGTTAAATAGATTAAATATATTAACATGTAATACTGTAGAAAAGCACAGAGGGGCATGCCTAAATGCAAGCTATTCCATTTGCTTAGATAAATAGAATTCTTAATGCAGTAGAACCACATATGATTGCAAGAGTAAATTTCACATTTCTAGCTAGATATTAAAAAGTTTGCATGAAATGAAGTTCCTTTCCTGATTCATATCAATTTCTAAGGTAGGCAATTCAGTTTGCTACAGGAAATATATCTTTATGAAGCATAACAAAATCCAATTTACCAGCAAAATCCATTTAAATTAAAATCAAAGACTAATCTTCATATAATCCTTTACGTGTATCATAATGATGAAAGATGAACAGATACCTATAGTGAACACTTACTTATCCTGATTATTTTCATTTTTATTTGATAGAAATTATCTTCTACAGGGATGAAAAAGTATATGGAAAGGTCACATTATTTCTTGGAACCAGTAAATTATTTAAGCTATACTAGAGAAATAAAAGAATATTTGCATTTCTTTAGAGTCATAGTGAATGTAACTGCATAATGATGCTTTTTAAAACCTAGTCTGAAATATATAAAATCATTCCAATTCCAACAAAATTCTCCTGAACAACTGTTGAAAGTTGCTAAAAAAAGTGCCACCTTCCTGATGATTGTATAAAATTTCATATGCAATGGAAATTGACAAAATATTTCTAAAATTTATACTGAGATGCAAATGGACAAAAATAGTTAAGAAAATGCGGAAGAAGAACAAAGATGGGATTACACTATTCGATATCAAATTTTATTATAAAGTTATTGCATTTGATGGTTTTGAATGGGGAAATAATCTGAACTCATGTATGACTGTACAAATATCACTCTGACTCCTTGTTAAAAATAAACTGAATGAGGACTGGGGCATATTATAGGAGACCAGTTAGGAGGTTTTAGGATAACCAAAGAAGAAGGTGGTGATTTCTAGCATGGTAATATTAGTGCAGTTGAAAAAAAAATGATGATATTCTGATTATATTTTGAAGCTACAAGCAATAAAATTTACAGATATAATGAACATGCAATGTAATAAAAGTGAAAAATAAGAGATGTTGCCAAGTATTTTAGCCTGAGCAACAGGAAGCACAGGACAGAGAGCATGTGGTATTGGGGAAGTGGATCAGAGTTGTTTAGTAGTGGAGATAGTGATGTTCCAAGGAGAGGTTTAGTTAGGATATATAAATTGGGGTGTCAGTGCTGTATAAATAATAACTACTATCATAATTAGTTTTTTGAAATGCATGATTAATTCTGATTTTTTATTCAATGAAGATATCTGAGATCAGTTTGGACTCCTACATATTTCACTTTATATTTTGGGTTATAATCCAAAACTACTTAATTTTATTGTTTAAATGCTTCCACTTTTGGCCATTGGTAGTTCTTTCAGTTGGCTCTTGTGCCCCTTTGATATAGCCCCACCTTGGTGTTCTTTTCTTTCCTTTTCTGGTCTTTTTCTTTGTGTGCACTTCCTTACTTTCTGGCACTACAATATGCTCTAGACTCATATTGTGCATTTTCTTACTTAGTACTAGAATCAGCAATTTTCCCAAAGATCCCTAGTTTCTTTTGTTGGAAAATTCTATTAGGAATGAAGATCTGGGTTTTAGGTGTGCTCATGGCTACAGGGGTGTCATTACTGCTAAATCAACTCAACTGAAAGAGGAAGGAAATATATGAATGGATACTAACTTGTTTAAACACACATACATACACACATACACATTATCATTTGTATCTACCTCATGCTAAACATGAGTTTATCCTAATGTTGCCAATTCTAATCTGCTACCACATGAAAAAATCTAGCCTTCCACTCTTGCTTATCTGTAATCTCCCCCTCCAACAGTGAAAAACCTGGCTCCCGTCATCATCATTTACATACATAATTGTTTAACTCTAACATGTATATCAGTTCAGAATCATTACCCCAGACCCCTGCATGAAACAAGTTTGTTGACCAGAGTATAGTGCCTATGTGCAGTTTTTATTGTTGTTAAAAAAAAAAACCCTACTTTTTTCAGAGTTACTCAGGTCAGTGAGGTAGTTTCATATATTTGCAGTATAGTTATACTGTTTTTTTCACATTCTTCATTCCATCCTGGGATACCTCAAATCACTAATTTATATATATATATATGTGTATGTATATGTGTATATATATATATATATATATATATATATATACACATATATATATATATATATATATATAAAACCTTGAATACATTGAGATCTGCTTTTTGTAATGTAAGTTCTATAGGTTTGAAAAATGCATAGTTTCATGTATCTACCATTACAATACTTTACAGAACAGTTTAAACACCCTGAAAATCCCCTTTACACCACCTACTCACCATCCTCCCCTTCTCTACCCACAACCCTGGGGACCAATGATCTTTTTACCATGTCTATAATTTTGTCTTTTCCAGGATGTCATATAGTTGAAGTCATACAGTATTTAGTCTTCACATTTTCTTTCTTCATGTCGCAATATGCATTTAATATTCATGCATGTCATTTTGTGACTTGATAGCTCATTTCTTTTTATTTCTGAATACTATTCCTTTGTATGGATGTACTACAGTTTACCCAGTCACCTATTGAAGGCCGTGTTGGTTGCTTCCAGTTTTTGGCAATTATGAATAAAGTTGCTACCAACATTCACGTCCAGGTTTTTGTGTGAACATGAAGTTTTCCAAAATAATTGGGTAAGTGCCTAGGAGTGTGATTGCTAGATCATATGACAAAACTATGTTTACTTCTGTAAGAACTTACCAAACTGTCTTCCAAAGTGTCTGTACTTTTTACACTCTCACCAGCAATGAATAAGTTCCTGGTGTTATGCATCCTTGCTAGCAGTTGGTACTATCAGGTTTTTTTAAGTCTTTTTAATAGGTATGTAGTGGTATTTCATTGTTATTTTGATTTGAAATCCCCTAATGAAAAATGATGTTGGCTAGTATTTCATAGGTTTATTTGACATTTGTATTTTTTTGGTGAGGTGTCTGTGTTAATATTTTTCCCATTATTAAAATATTTTTTGTTGTTGAGTTTTAAGAGTTTCTTATACATCTTGGACACAAGTCCTTTATCAAATATATATTTTGAAAATATTTTCTCCCAGTCTGTGGATTGTAATTTTCATTCCCTTAACAGCGTCTTTCACAGAGATGAAGTCAAATTTTGGGAGTCCAAAAATCTTTGATTTTGTCCCATCTCTGTCTCTTTCCGGCAGTGTTTCTGCTGGTATAATATTCCCAGGAACCTTGTTGGTCTTCCATGTAATTCAGAGGGGTCACACCATTAGGAAAGAGTTCTCAACAGATCCTTCCTGGGTAAACCCATCCTTAATCCTGGCTTCTGCTGAGATGGTTTATTAGATCCAAGCATCACATACTTAATCTTTCAGTAAAAGATTTTCCAGCTATACCCTTGGCCCTCTCTCCAGAGCATGATTTTTCCAAGGGTAAATTTGCTAGTTTTAGCTAGGAAATTTAAATTTTCTCATTTCCTTTGCAATCTGGATAAACTGAGAATTTCCCAAGTCATCAGATGTTTGTTTATTTTTGTTTAGCAATTCCTTCCTCAATTTATCTTGTTCTCACATTTTACTGTAAGCAGCAAAGAGAAACCAGGCTGATACTTCAGCATTTTGCTTCGAAATCTCCTCAGCTAATTTTATCTATTACAAATTCTGCTTTCCACTCAACAGTAGAATAAATTCAACCAAGTTCAATGCTGCTTTACAACAGGAATTGCCATTCCTCCTGTCTATAACATGTTCTTCATTTCTTTCTGAACTCTCACCAGTTACCTTCGATATCCATATTTTTACCAACCATCTCTTCAGAACAACCTAGACTTTTTCCATCATGTGCATCTAAATTCTCTCAGCCTCTACTCATTTTCCAATTCCAAAGCCATTTACAAATTTATAAGTATTTGTTAACGGTAGCACTTCACTTTCCAGTACCAGAATGTGTATTAGTTTCCTTAGTTTCCTAGGGTAGTCATAATAAAACTATACACTTGGTGGCTTAAAACAACAGAAATTTATCTTCTCACAATTTTGGAGGCCATAAGTCCAAAATCAAGGTCAATAGGGATGATTCCTTCTGGAGACTCTCAGGGACAATCTGTTCCATGCCTCTCTTCTTGATTCTGGTGGCTGCAAGCGTGTCTTGATTTTCCTCTGTTTGTATATGTGTCATTTTAGTCTCTTGTCACCATTAACTTATAAGGACACAAGTCACTGGATATAGGCCCCACACTTAATCCAAAATCATCTCATCTCAACATCCTTAACTTAATGACATAGCTAAGATCTTGTTTTCAGATAAGACCAGAATCACATGTACCAGCATGTGATTAGCAGGTAAGCATTTAGACATACCCCTTTGGGGAAACTGTTAATATACTACAGTAACCAGTATAATTTCCCTTCTTGACTGAAGAACTTTTTTATGCATTTCTTGCAGGGTATGTCTGATGGCAATGAGTTCCCTCACTTTTTGTTTGTTGGAAATAGTCTTTATTTCTCCTTTTCTTTTGAAGGATAACTTGCCTGGATAAGAAATTTTAGGATAGTTAGGGTTTGTTTTTGTTTTGTTTTTAATTTCAGCACTTTAAATATTTCATTCCACACTCTTTGTTTACACAATTTCTGCCAAGAAACTCCCTCAAATTCCTATCTTTGTTTCACTATCAGTAAGGTGGGTTTTTTTCCTCTGATTTCTTTCAAGATTATCTCTTTGGTTTTCTGCAGTTTTTATATGATATACTTTGGTGTAGACTTTTTTGTTATTTATCCTGAATGGTGGTCTCTGAGGTTCTTGAATCTGTGGTTTGGTGTCTGTCATTAAGTTTGGAAAGTTCTCAGCCATTATTACTTACAGTATTTCTTCCACTTGGTTCTCTCTGTCTTCTTCATCTTGTATTCCAATTATGCATATGTTATAACTTTTGGCATTGTCTTTCAAATCTTATCTTTATATTGTTATTATTACTATTATTATTATTATCTTTGCATTTTGGTTTGGGAAGATTCTATTGACCCACCTTTAAGTTCACTGATTTTTTTTTATATATTTCCAGTCATTTTATGACCCCATTAAAGACATTCTTCATTTCTGTTACAATATTTTTAATCTCCAGTATTTCTTTTTGATTCTTGAAGTTTCCATCTCTCTGCTTACATTACCTATCTGTTCTTTTATGTTGTCTGTTTTTTCCATTAAAGCTCAGCATATTAATCATAGTTGTTTTAAATCTATGGTCTGATAATTCCCATATCCCTGACATATCTGGGTTTTATTCTGATGCTTTCTTTGCATCTTCAGACTGTTTTTTTCTTGCCTGTTATCATGACTTGAACTTTTGTTGAAAACGAAACATGATGTATCAGGTAATACAAGCCTAGTTACATAGACCTTAGTGTTAATCTGCATAGGAGTTGTGCTGGATTTAATGTTGTTGTAGTTGTAGATGACAGAAGATTCAAATGCCTGTTGTGTCCTAATATTTGTTTTTCCTGTTGTCTTTGGAGTTCCTTAATTCCTCATCAGATAGAGTATGCATCTTGCTGCTCTATCAGCTGTAATTCTCTGTGGCTATACTGAAGTCCTATTGGTGTAGTTGTTAAGTGTGGGGGAGGGAAAGCATTGCACAATTGTAAGATTAAATATTCTTCTTTTAGTGGGCTTATGTCCCTGGGCTTTGACTTTCACAAGTGTGTCTTAGAATTTTTTATCCCTTAGGTGATCTGGAGTGGGGGAAATGCCCTTTTGTTTGGTAGTTTAAGGTTCTGGTAGTCTTTCCTCTGTGAAACAGGCCTTTGATATGGAGAACACTCTGAGTATATTTCACTTTTTTTTTATCCTCCACCCCTGCCACTTGACTCTTTACCTTGAGAGCTTAGGGGGGAACCTGGAGGTAAAAACCACAAAAGTTGTCTCTTACCACAAAGCTGTAGCTTCCAGGAATTTCTCACTCTTAAGCTAGTTTATACTAACCCTCTGGTATTTCATAAAAATTACCATTTAAATGTACCTAACAGTTTATGGCTCCAGTGGGTTGTGCTACAGGCAAGCAGATCTCAGTTGTGAGTTTCTGTATTTGTCTGCCTATCCAGACTTTAGTGTGGTGATTTGCCCTGAAACTTTAGTCTCAGATGAGCTGTGTAAAGTCATTGATTTTCAGTTTGTTCACCTTTTCCTTGTAAGGATGGGAGTGACAACTTGAAAACTCTTTACATGTTAGAGCTTAAACCAGAATTTCCTCTTTTACTTTTAAAAGCCAAACCTCTTCATATAGTTGTCTCCAGATATTATGTCAAGTTTTTACTTCATGTTTGCTTTCTTTTAACATTTTGTTATAAAAAAATTAAACATATACAAATATCACAGTACCATGATTCCATGAAATTATCATTTAGCTCCAACAATTATGAAACATACAAGAGGAACTTATGTGACATATTTTTATATAAGATAGAACGTAAACTACAAATACTTACTAAGATTGTGTCAAATACTTGAGAATCTAACTTGAAGAGGCTACCACTGACCAAGGATAGGGCAATATGAATGAACATCACAAAGGATAATTACTGCAATTGATTAAAACACTTCACTCTCATTTAAATCCATGAGGTCGTAAAAATTAAATAGATTCAAAATAATGATAGTGAATAAACTCATTTTTAAAACTAGTAAAAAAAAGAAAAAGTTTGAACCATTCATCCTGTATTTCTTAATAGTTATTACCAAATCTGAAATAAGAACATTTTTCATTTTTTTAAAATATTTCACTTTGAAATATGAAGAAGAAATGACAAGATTAAAATAGTAGTGGCTACTAACAGCAGCCATTAGTGGCTACTAACGTTTGGAAAAAACAATGGCATCCAGGCATTCTGTCCTTCTTGATGGAAGATTGTAAATTCCCCTATGAAGTAGTCTTGCCAAAAACATATAACCTGAAACTAACGCTCTGTAGATGCTATTATAAGTTATAGGAAATACGAAGCACAGAGGAACGTGCTGCTATACACTGTGAGGATATAATTGGCAAATCCCAGACTGTAGAAAACACTACAGGCCAAGTAATCCAGTTGCTTCAACCACAATATTAACAACAAAAATGCAATGAATGAAATCTTAACATACTTAACAAAATATAATGAACAATGAGAGAATGCTAAAAGATTGTTTTTGAGCTCTGTTTTTATAAGACAAAAATTAGAATATATTTGATGGCTTATGTTTTATCTTTGTTATTATTATTAATTTATCTTTCCAAGTAGTTTTGAGGCCCTATGAATATGCCTATTCAAGTCTTTGTTGTACAATTTTAATTCTCTAAAACTAGTCAGAAGTATCAGAAAATAATACCAAAGTCATATCCAAAATTGTGAGAGGAGTATGCCACATAATACAATTTGAAAAATTATAACAAGAGAGTATTTAGAAAATTATAGTCTAATGTAACTTATACAATAGTGATAGTATTTGCTATAAAAGAATAAAACCTTGAAACATAAAAGCATAATTATTTTCAATTCTGTACCTGCATTATGTTTAGATAATCTCCAAACCATAAAAGTAAATGCCCTTACATCTTTGGTATAGTCAATATGAATATAGAAAGCATTTAATACAGCTATAGAAAATTTTAATAAAATATATGATGAGGAAGAAGATGATCATTATTATTATTTGCTTTCTGAGGTAATTTCAAGGACATGAAATTTAGAATACAAAGACAACTTGAAAAACTTAAACTTCCCACAATAACCTATTATACCAAAAAATATTTCTCTTCATTTCAAGTTGTGGTATCAGGTAAGGAAATCAAAGAACTAATATATATTAATTTCCTCAATTTTATACTATAAACTTTATATACTTCCATCATTAAATTTTTACGTTAAAAAAATTTTAATACTGGAAGTACTAAGAGGAGGCAAATTATTTTTATGGGAGGGTAGATTCTCTGAGCTTTTCTTCCCATCCATGGCCTAAAGCTAATTTTCTGAAATAAACCAAGAGAGAGAAACACATTTTTCAAAGTGTTGAGTTCTGGGGGAAAACATTTTGATTATCATGTTTGATTATATTAACATGAAAAAAGTGTCTTTATCTATTTTAGTTTTAGTCAAAAAAGTTCATCTTTCTCTAGTTATACCCCCAATACAAAATTTTATTTATGGTTTATAACTGTGTCAGTCAGCTATTATCACAATACTATTGCATAAAATCCACTCCAAAACAAAGATTCATACATCAATAAGCCTCTGTTCCTATATTAATGGTTCTGAATGCAGCTGCAGGTTAGCACATTTAAGCTGGGCTCGGGTCAGTAGGGCTTGGCTTTTTCCCTACAAGTTAAGCTAAGGTAGACTTTGCATGTGTAAATATTAACTGAAGGAAAACCAGTAAAGCAAGAAAGAAAGCCCATTCGTGTAAGCATATTTTAACCCCTTACTCTGTTATGCATATTAATATCCAGTTGGCCAAAGCAAGTTACATGGCATGGGACATAGATGCTGAGAGGGATTAAGAATTGCAAAAATTAATTAAATCTACCATTGTCTACTCTCTTAGTCATAATTATTTATGATCCTTCCACACACAAAATTCGCTCACATGCTCCTCAAGATTTACTAATTTTTGCTCAGGATCTCACAATCTACATCAGGTCTGGAATCAGTTATTTTTATATGGAGACCTATTAATTAAAAAGACAAGTTATTCTCCACCTACATATCCTACATATGATTGTGGAATAGTGACAGAGAAGCTTCAATAAACACTCTCATATGAAAAAAGGAGAAATGGGAGATAAACTGGAGCCACTGATCTCTAGGAATTCTGAAATCCTGCTGGGCAAACATTATCATGTACTCCGAATCTTGGGGTAGAAAATTTTCTTGACCAAACCCCAGCTCCACTTCCTGGAAGAGGCTCTTCTCTATGAATCTTTCCATTTGCCTGTTTGGCATTTTCTATTATTCTCTGCCTGTAGTTAAGTGGAGGACCAGAGCTTTTGGTTTGTTTTGCTTGTTTTTAATATTGTGGACAAACAGGTGACATTCTCACAAATATAGATCTCTCATAATTTTGCGTTGTTTTTTTTTTTAATAGATTCAATTCCAGTCAACTATAGGTGCCAAAGCCTCACCCATATATCTTTTAGAGGTATTCTTACCATGCTTTTGTGGGACCATATGCTTCACCTTATTAGGAGTCTGTTTACCCAGCTATGAGCATCTAGTAAGTTCCACCCTACTTATATCCGAAGTCTTAACAAATGGTGGAGCTGCCAAGCCCTTGGTTTTGTTTACTTGTATCTACAGGAAGTATTTTAAGGATGCATAATTTTTCGACTTTGCCCCAAGGCTGTATCTTAAGTTTTGAATTATTATTGGCTGGAGAGACCAAAGATAAAAAGAAGTTTTATGATTTTATTTTCAAATCCATCATGGGTCAGTATTTCTAGGTTCTTCATAATCCTTCTTAATTCTATTTGTAAACTAGCCTGTTCCTTTTTAAATCCCTTATAATAGTTTTCACAGCTCCTGCTCTCCAGCCCCAAAGCCCATGCCATATACCTTAGGTTTTTGTTATGGCTACTACTTCTAGGTTCCAATGTCTTGATCCATCAGCTACTGACTCAATAATGCTTAGTAACAATCCTCTCCAAACCTCAGTTACATAAAACAACAATAAGAATTTATTCCCACATTCATGGGTCTCTAATTCTGTTGTAAATCAGCTAATCAAGGCAAGGCTTGACAGAGTGGCTCTTCTTCAAACTGTAGGTCTAAATGGGCTGAGCTTTTGACTACGTTGGGCTCAGGTAGGCCCCACAGTATTCATTCTGAGTCTGAGGGTAAAACGGTTCTTAGCTACTTGAGAGAAGCTCTTCTCATGGCAGAGTCAGAAATGATAGGCCCAAGCTTGTCTACTCAGACACACTTAAAGTTCCTCTGGCATCATATCTGATAACATCCCCTTAGTGAAAACAATTCCTATGATAAAATGTGTGGCTACAGGGAGGCATGCATAATCGGGAACCATAATGCAATTGGCCACTATAATATAATTAAATTTATGGTAACTGTTTACTCTAATTGGCATAAGTCTGTATTAATTTAGTTCACGAAGAAATTATGGACTACCTTGGCAATAATAAAACTTAGTTTAAAAAAATCTGTACTCAAGGACTCAAATACACAAATTTGTTATCATTAAAGCATCAGAAATAATTTACTCACCAATTTACCAGTGGAAATATTATATTCTCACTTATGTAAACTCTTTAACTTTGAACACTAACTTAACTCAATTTGTTCCTAATACATATGCAAAAATAGAATCTCAACGTCAGTGCTACCTAAAGAGATAGCTATAGAACAGATTTAAAATAGATTAACTAACTGATATAAACCTTGGTTTGGAACTGGTTTTCCCCTTGGGCACTCTTTTGAGGAAGGTCAGTGAAGAAATAAATTCTCTTATTTTTGTTAACAGTCCTTTTCCCGTTCACATTTTTTTTTAACATCTTTATTGGAGTATAATTGCTTTAAAATAGTGTGTTAGTTTCTGCTTTATAACAAAGTTAATCAGCTATACATATACATATATCCCCATATCTCCTCCCTCTTGCATCTCCCTCCCACCCTCCCTATCCCACCCCTCTAGGTGGTCACAAAGCACTGAGCTGATCTCCTTGTGCTATGCGGCTGATTCCCGCTAGCTATCTATTTTACATTTGGTAGTGTATATATGTCCCAGACACTCTCTTACTTCGTCCTAGCTTACCCTTCCCACTCCCCGTGTCCGAAAGTCCATTCTCCACCTCTGTGTCTTTATTCTTGTCCTGCCCCTAGGTTCTTCAGAACCTTTGTCTTTTCTTTTCTTTTCTTTTCTTGTCTTGTCTTTTCTTTTTTTCTTTTTTAGATTCTATATATATGTGTTAGCATACGGTATTTGTCTTTCTCTTTCTGACTCACTTCACTCTGTATGACAGACTCTAACTCCATCCACCTCACTACGAATAACTCAATTTCGTTTCTTTTTATGGCTGAGTAATATTCCACTGTATATATGTGCCACATCTTCTTTGTCCATTCATCTGTCGATGGACACTTAGGTTGCTTCCATGTCCTGGTTATTGTAAATAGAGCTGCAATGAACATTGTGGTACATGACACTTTTTGAATTATGGTTTTCTTAGTGTATATACACAGTAGTGGGATTGCTGGGTCATATGGTAGTTCTATTTTTAATTTTTTAAGGAACCTTCATAGTGTTCTCCATAGTGGCTGTATCAATTTACATTCCCACCAACAGTGCAAGAGGGTTCCCTTTTCTCCACAACCTCTCCAGCATTTATTGTTTGTAGATATTTAAATGATGGCCATTCTGACAGGTGTGAGGTGATACCCCATTGTAGTTTTGATTTGCATTTCTCTAATGATTAGTGATGTTGAGTATCCTTTCATGTGTTTATTGGCAATCTGTATATCTTCTTGGAGAAATGTCTATTTAGGTCTTCTGCCCCTTTTTGGATTGGGTTGTTTGTTTTTTTGATATTGAGCTGCATGAGCTGCTTGTAAATCTTGCAGATTAATCCTTTGTCAGTTGCTTCATTTGCAAATATTTTCTCCCATTCTGAGGGTTGTCTTTTCCTCTTGTTTATGGTTTCCTTTGCTTGCAAAAGCTTTTAAGTTTAATTAGGTGCCATTTGTTTATTTTTGTTTTTACTCTCATTACTCTAGGAGGTGATTCAACAAAGATCTTGCTGCAGTTTATGTCAAAGAGTATTTACCTCTAAGAGTTTTATACTGTCTGGCTTTACATTTAGGTCTCTAATCCATTTTGAGTTTATTTTTGTGTATGGTGTTAGGAAGTGTTCGAATTTCATTCTTTTACATGTTGCAGTCCAGTTTTCCCAGCACCATTTATTGAAAAGGGCATCTTTGCTCCATTGTATATTCTGGCCTCCTTTGTCATAGATTAGGTGACCATAAGTGCGTGAGTTTATCTCTGGGCTTTCTATCCTGTTCCATTGATCTATATTTCTGTTTTTGTGCCAGTACCATACTGCCTTGATTAATGTAGCCCTGTAGTATAATCTGAAGTCAGGGAGCCTGATTCCTCCAGCTCCGTGTTTTTTTTTTTCTCAAGATTGTTTTTTGCTATTGGAGGTCTTTTTTTGTTTCCATACAAATTGTAAAATGTTTTATTCTATTCTGTGAAAAATGCCGTTGGTAATTTGATACAGATTGCATTGAATCTGTAGATTGCTTTGGGTAGTAGAGTCATTTTTACAATATTGATTCTTCCAATCCAAGAACCCGGTATATCTCTCCATCTGTTTGATTTCTTTCATCAGTATCTTATAGTTTTCTGCGTACAGGTCTTTTGCCTCCTTAGGTAGGTTTATTCCTAGGTATTTTATTCTTTTTGTTGCAATGGTAAATGGGATTGTTTCCTTAGTTTCTCTTTCTGATCTTTCATTGTTAGTGCATAGGAATGCAAGAGATTTCTGTGTATCAATTTTGTATCCTTCGACTTTACTAAATTCATTGATTAGCTCTACTAGTTTTCTGGTGGCATTGTTAGGATTTTCTACGTATAGTATCATGTCATCTGCAAACAGTGACAGTTTTACTTCGTTTGCCAATTTAGATTCCTTTTATTTCTTTTTATTCTCTGATTACCATGGCTAGGAGTTCCAAAGCTATTTTGAATAATAGTGGCAAGAGTGGGCACCCTTGTCTCGTTCCTGATTTTAGAGGAAATGGTTTCAGTTTTTCATCATTGAGAATAATGTGTGCTATGGGTTTTTCATTAATGGCCTTTATTATGTTGAGTAGGTTCCCTCTATGCCTACTCTCTGGAGAGTTTTTATCATAAATGGATGTTGAATTTTGTCAAAAGCTTTTTCTGCATCTATTGAGATTATCATATGGTTTTTATTCTTCAATTTGTTAATATGGTGTATCAAACTGATTGATTTGCCTATACTGAAAAATCCTTGCATTGCTGGCATAAACCCCACTTCATCATGGTGTATGATCCTTTTAATGTGCTGTTGGATTCGGTTTGCTAGTATTTTGTTGAGGATTTTTGCATCTATGTTCATCAGTGATATTGGTCAGTAATTTTCTTTTTTTGTGATATCTTTGTGTGGTTTTGGTATCAGGGTGATGGTGGCCTCATAGAACGAGTTTGGGAGTGTTCCTCCCTCTGCAATATTTTGGCAGTGTTTTAGAAGGATAGGTGTTAGCTCTTCTCTGAATGTTTGATAGAATTCTCCTGTGAAGCCATCTGGTCCTGGAATTTTGTTTATTGGAAGATTTTTAATCTCAGTTTCAATTTCAGTGCTTGTGATTGGTCTGTTCATATTTTCTATTTCTTCCTGGTTCAGTCTTGGAAGGTTGTACCTTTCTAAGAATTTGTCCATTTCCTCTAGGTTGTCCATTTTATTGGCATATAGTTGCTTGTAGTAATCTCTCATGATTCTTTGTATTTCTGTGGTGTCAGTTGTAACTTCATTTTCATTTTTAGCTTTATTGATTTGAGTCCTTTACCCTTTTTTCTTGATGAATCTAGCTAAAGGTTTATCAATTTTGTTTATCTTCTCAAAAAAACCCGCTTTTAGTTTTATTGATCTTTGCTATTGTTTTTTTTGTTTGTTTGTTTCTATTTCATTTATTTCTGCTCTGATTAATATTCCCTGGGGCCGGGAATTCTCTGGTGTACCAGCATCCTGGACTTCGTGCTCCCACTCCGGAGGCTTAGGCCCGACCCCTGGCCTGGGTATGAAGCCCCCTCAAGCCACATGGCTCAGCAAAAAAGGAAAAAAAAAGAAAAGAAAAGAAAAAGAAGGGTGGGAAGAAAACAAATGAAAAGAAACAGACAAACAAAACCCAAGACAAATAGCTAAGACAAAAATAAGCAACAAGCAAACAGCAATAGCAACTATTAAAAACAAACCAAAGAAACAGACAAACAAAACCCCAGACAAATGGTAAAATCAAAACCAAATGAACAAAACAAAACAAAACAAACACACACACAAAAAAAATAATAAACGAAAACAAAAACAGAGAAAACAAAAACCAAGAGAACAACCAAACAAAGGAATCCCACAATGAAATCAAACAACTAAAAACAAAACTAACAAAAACAAATAATAAAAAACAAAACAAAAGCAGAATGCAAACTGAAAGAAAAAGCAAAGAAAACAAAACAAACACATAAAATGATGAAAAAAATAAAGGTTAGAACAAATAGAACAAAGGAAAGATAAAAACGGGAAAGAACACAGAACAACAAAAAAGTAATAAAGAAATAGAAATATAAAAATTTTTTAAATATATTAAAAATTGTTTAAAAAACTAAATAAAAATAAAAACATAATAATAAAAACAACAGAACAAAACATTTAAAAAATAGTAATAATTATATTTTCCTGGGGTCTCAGCTGTCAGCATCCTTGCCCCCACCGCGAGTCACAGCCAACCTCCACCTCTGCAGGAGGCCCTCTAAAACTCTAGGTAGGTCTCTGGTCCCTCTGTGGGCACTGTGGGGGCAGCTCAGACTGTGACCTGGCCCACCTCCCAAGTGTACTAGTCCTCAAAGTGCACAGCTGCTAGAGCTAGACCAATTTCCTTTGTGGGAACACTCATTGTCCATTCAGATATTCCATAGATGCAGGGTTTACCAAGCAGATTGCAGGGATTTAATCTACAGTTTGTTAAGCTGCACAGAAAGATTTTTTTTCCTTTTCCTTAGTCGCCCCACCCCTGGGGCTCAGCTGTGCTTTTAGCTCCACCTCTGTGTGTGGACCACCCACAGGAGTCTGCTCCCAAGGCTGCCTTGGAGCACTCGGGGCTGCCCTGGTGAGGACAGGGTGCAGAGGTGGTGCAACTGCCTGGGTTGCGGGGCCCCGGTGGCAACAGGTTCACAGGAAAACCAGTGGCCATGAGCATGAGAGATATGGCCCTAGTGGGAGCCTTTCCTAGCACCTGGCGGCAGGCATGAAAAGGCCAGCCCTGGTGGGGGCTTTTCCTAGTGCCTGAGGGGGCAGGGGGCTGGCGTGTGGGGAGAGAGACACTGCAATGGCAACTCCACCCCCTGTGCATCACTCAACAGTAGCACCATGCTTCTATGTCAGTCTGGGTTTCCTCCATAAGCATTCCTGGTTTCAGATTTCCTCCCTGCCATCCCCCCAGTCTATCTCCTTGCAGCCCACAGCAGTCCTCCTCCCAGGTTTGCTCTCCAGTCCCCATGTTCCAGCTTTCAGCCCCCGTGTCCACTGGAGGACACATGTCCCAGTCTGGGGTGCACAGGCCTGTGGCACAGACCATCTGTCTAGTTCTCACTCTGTCCTGTCTGCCACAGACTGGCCATTTCACCCTCCTCTGACAGCCTCAGATGCCCCCCTTCTGTTCCAACTGATTTCCCCATCAGTGAAGGGGCTCCCCCGGATGTGGGAATCTCTCCTCTGCTTCAGCTCTCCCCCAAGGGCACAGAACTCTTTCTGCTTCCTCTCCTCTTCTTTTTCCCTTCTTTCTTTCATCCTATCCGTTTATGTGGAGATCTCTCCTGTCTTTTCTGGTGTCCAATGTCTTCTGCTAGTGTTCAGCCAGTGTTCTGTGAGAATTGTTTCATCTGTAGATGTATTCTTTAAATTTATTTATTTATTTTTATTTATTTATTTTTAGCTGTGTTGGGTCTTCGTTTCGTGCGAGGGCTTTCTCTAGTTGTGGCAAGCGGGGGCCGCTCTTCATCGCGGTGCGCGGGCCTCTCACTATCGCGGCCCCTCCCGTTGCGGGGCACAGGCTCCAGACGCACAGGCTCAGTAGTTGTGGTTCACGGGCCCAGTTGCTCCGCGGCATGTGGGATCTTCCCAGACCAGGGCTCGAACTCGTGTCCCCTGCATTAGCAGGCGGATTCTCAACCACTGCGCCACCAGGGAAGCCCTGTAGATGTATTCTTGATGCATTTGTGGAGAGAGATGAACTCCACGTCCTCCTGCTCCTCCTTCATCTTGGTCAAGAAGACAATTTGCTCATTTCTAAGCTCCATTTCCTCCATGGAACATATCTCCTAAGACTTGTTAGATTTCAGTTCCATTAAGAGTATCAGCATCCTTACTGCATTTATCTCCTACCTCTCCTTGACTTTCTTCCAGTTTAAAGCACTGCTACTAATATTCCAGAAGGAGATTGTCCCTTTGGGAAATCTGTGCAAACATTCTAGCTATTTTAAAATTATGTTTTGGACTCTCATGGTAGCCTCAGTGCCTGTGAATTAGTGAAAAACATTTTTCTGCCTCTTTGTCATGTTAGTGTTTTCTGAATCGTAACTCCAGGTGCCCTAGACAACAAGATGACTCATCTTTTCTACCATTACTGTTGTATGATATCCAAGGTGGCCAAAGTCAGTGCCAGCATTGTGATATTGACACTAATTACACAATGGAATAAATCTCATCCTGACTTCGGAGTCTTGAGTTTGTTCCATTGTAAACCTCTAAGACCAGGAAAAGTTCCTCCCCAACATTCTGCTAGAAGTTCAGGGGTCCCTTGGGGTTTACACATGTCCTAAGAAGTAGTGGGAAGGCCACAACTATAGTAGTTAGATGGGTACTGAGCAAGATTCTGGTGAACTGGTGGGCATCCCTCTTGCAGGCAGAGTTGCAACTTTGGTGGAAAAGGAATGGAATTTCACTTTGAGGTAGATGGCATGATAAACTGGCTGACAGTTAGGGTGAAGATTTGAAGGATGAGAGCTCCTAGTCAGATGTTCACTTGAGAGGACCTCTACCCAGTGTAACTCCTCAAAATATTTAGTTATTTGGAGTGGTGCTTGTCTTGGTCTACTTAGCCAGCACTTTCTAGAAATCCCCATCACCACTCTGCCCTTTACAATTCTTCTAGCCTAAAGTCTCCACATTCTACAGCCCACTTCATAAGCCATCATGGATACTTTTCCTCTCATTTTGCCATTTCTTCTTTATCCATCTATAAACAAAGACTTCCTTTTTTTCCACTGTAGACTTTTGGGCAATAAAATAAAAATAAAAATTAACAAGTCAACCAAACAACCAACAAACATTTAAAAAAATTTTTTCAAACATAAGGAATATTCAGTTTTCAGACACATTCTGCAGGTAAAGAGGGTATGTGGAAGTGCTACTATGAAAATTTGAATCATTCCATAGCATCAAGAAAAAATTAAAAAGGCAAAAATACTAGTTTTCACACTGGAATATATAATGTTCTGTTATAAATGCCTAGAATGTGATTGAGTTATTCTAAGCCCAGCATTTCCACATTTGGTGCTCAAATTATTCTCAGAGGGGAAAAAAAGGAATAAAAGCAAGGAAAGGAGAGAGGAGGAGGAGAGATATAGCAGGAATCTGTGACTGAGCAAAAAATAATACATTACATTGTGTATGGGCACTGTTGAGCCAATCCAATGAATCTTAGGTCTTCTTATTCCTACAAAGAACACTAGCCTATACTTAGCAGGGACATAAATGCTACAATTAGGCATTTATGATTAAGTCAAGCTATACTACTCCCTAGTTTATATTTAACTTCAAATACTTCAATATAAAATCCCATGAAGAAAATCTAGGTACCTGGACCATGGTTAATAAATGAAATGTTGAGTGTGTTGCACAAAATTAAAAAGAAATACTTCTGTTTTTCTTAAAGCTTTCATAGAGGTCTGATGTAGCCAGTCCAACATCAGACTAACAGCTGACTGAAATAATGACTGTAAAATACTTATTTTGGAGCCTAGCATGATATAAGCATTTAAAATTTAGCAAAGCAAGCATGTTTATATTGTGGAAAATAGACTCAAAAAATAACAAGAATAGCTCTGAAGAAAAAATTCATAGAATGCCCATATTAGGAGGCCAGCCAGAGCATAGAAGGCAAGAATGATAGTTGCTTCTACTTTAGTCAACCCTGGAGAATTAAAACACCAATTTCATGAATGTGCCCCTGGGCATGTTTTAGCACAAGTTTAATAGGATTATCTTCCTTCTCTAACTTTCTTTTTTGAGTATAGTGTCACTCTCCTAGGATCTTGGGATCCTTTCTGGTCCTGCTTTGAGTGTCTATACTTGGACCATGATTCCTAAGGCAACAAGGGTTGAAGGGTGCAGTATTGATACCTGCTACAACATGAATTAACCCATAAAACATTAGGCTAATTTAAAGAAGCCAGTCACAGAAAGTCAAATATGGTGTGCTGACTGAAAGTAGATAAATGGTTGCTGGAGGGAGAGAGTGATAAAAGATGTTTTAAAATTAGATAGAGGTGATGGTTGCATGACTGTGAATTTATGTTTTTAAAGAAACACTGAATTGTACACTTTAAAAGGGTTGTGTGATATATTAATTATATGTCAATTAAGCCATTATAAAAAATTGAGGGAAAACAGTTTGGTGCATGATCAGACAATAGAAAGACTAGTTAAAATCAGGATTTGTGGGGAAGATACATGGCACTTAGCATCCAAAGTTCTATGTCTTCTCATTAGTTTATGGTGCCCTCAACATTTTAAAGAAATTTTTAAAAATATCAAACACTTTAAGGAATAATACATCAAAAGCCCTACGATCCCATAACCATAATAAATAAAAAAAAAAAAACTATTAGCAAATTGTCATAATTGTTTCAAGACTTTTAATATATAAAAGAAATAAAATATTTCACATTAATGTAAATGCCTTTTCAACCAAGAGCCTGAGTCTGTATTTCTACTTTGTTGGAAACCAAAATTTTTAAAATTATTTTAAAATAATACACTTAAGTTATTTGATTCTCTAATCTATATTTTTCTGATATTTCATTGGGCCATAAAAAGCACAAATCAGCCACCAGTTATTAACATTAATATTTCAAACTGCCAGTTAAGGTGCATGCATTGCAAAGTATAAAAATAATGCTCGGGGCTTCCCTGGTGGCGCAGTGGTTGGGAGTCTGCCTGCCGGTGCGGGGGACGCGGGTTCGAGCCCTGGTCTGGGAGGATCCCACATGCCGCGGAGCGGCTGGGCCCGTGAGCCACAATTGCTGAGCCTGCGCTTCTGGAGGCTGTGCTCCGCAACAAGAGAGGCCGCGATGGTGGGAGGCCTGCGCACCATGATGAAGAGGGGCCCCCACTTGCTGCGGCTAGAGAGAGCCCTCGCACAGAAACGAAGACCCAACACAGCCATAGATAAATAAATAAATAAATAAAATTTTAAAAAAATTATACATTATGATAAAAAAAAAATAATGCTCATTTTAAAAATTTGAAAATTAATAAAAACATTGCTATCAATCTATATTAGGAGAGGCAATGACAACCCTAAAAAAATAAAAACTATATCTGTCACTGCAAGAATTTTAGAAAAATGTTTAAATTCTTTAGCAGAGTAATGTGAATAATGAGAAACTCAACAGTATCGTTGGGAAAATGACAAATACTTGATTTTTCTTTCATTCTCTTTCAGCTCTCTTAAAGTGTTAGTTTGGAATAAAAAGGGAAAGCCTGTAGGGAAAAATATAGAAGAATTAGTTAAGTGAATAATATAAACCAAAATAAATTTTATTTTAATAGAGCAATAGTATTGAAACAATACTATTTGGAGCAATTGTAACACAATTTCCTAAAACTCAAATTAATTTTAATTTTGAGCTCCCATCTTTCCAGACTTCTGAGAAACGTAACTTTAGTCATTTGTAAATATCTCCTAGTCTCTTAACAGACTAGCGCCAATCAAAGCATTGGGATTTTAGTAGTCCATAATAAGCCACCTCATATGAACCAGGTGAATATCCATGTAAAAACTATACTTTATAAAATTCAAAGTAGTATCTATTTTGAACACTTACTCTACTGCATAACCTCGGTGTCTCAGGGTTCCACTGGCAGGCTGGTGTCAAAGTTCAGAGAGACATTTCAGAGAGCTGAGACATGGGCAAAGACCATTTGTTTACAGAAGATACCATTTAAAACATCCCACAGTCAACATGAATGCTCGGATCCAGCACCTGTCTAAGGCCTCTGTTTCACGTGACCACAGGGAAATCTCCACAAGACCACCTTTGGTTCTGTCTGGTGTTAAAACATGCATGATTTCTCTTTGAACTCTTTCAATTCACTGGCATTGTGAAACCCCATCTCATCCAGGTGACTGTAGGGTATTGCTGAATTCACTTATCACTTCTGTGAAGCATGATTCAGTTTCTCTCATTCTCTTTTCACCCAACTTCTCACCTCATACCCTGCTTGCTTCATAGCTTCCTTGCTTTCTCCAAATCCAGATTGAGGAATCTTCTTCTAATCCAGGATTGAATCTACACTTGCTATGCCTGCTCATGGCGATAGATAGATGATAGATAGATGATAGATAGATAGATAGATAGATGTCGATACAGATATAGATATTTTTACTACTCAAGTGCCTCTTCCCAGGCACAAGTTTTGGCTTTGAGGAAAAAAAAAGGCAGGAAGAATCACAAGCTATTTTTGCTTTCTACCTTGTCACCAAAATTCTTGAATTTGGAAAATAAAAATGCTAATATAATACACTATAATGTAATATGATATGATATAGATAGAAATAAATAATAGATTAATGTCTCAAAATAGTGTCCTCACTAGGCTAAGGTATGTGAATGAAAACATTTTAGACATGTATTAGGCTGTTCTCAACTTGTATAAATAATGAGCTTCCAAGAACATTTAAGAAAGTGAATGCATAAACAAGGAAATTACATGTTTAATGAAGGATTTCTGTTTCTAAAAAACAAAACCCCGCGCACCGCGATGAAGAGCGGTCCCCGCACCGCGATGAAGAGTGGCCCCCGCTTGCCTCAACTAGAGAAAGCCCTCGTATGAACCGAAGACCCAACACAGCCAAAAAAAAAAAATAAAATAAAATAAATAAATAAAGTAGCTATAAAAAAGAAAAAAAAAAAAAAAAAAAAAAAAACCTATTCTAATATCCATGATCAGGTTTTAACATTCAGGGTTTTTGAATTTGTGTTGTACACAATATATGTGTAATGTCTTACAAAATATTAAAATATAAGTATTAAATACAATAAAATACTTTAAAAAGCACTTAAAAGTTTTATTCTTTCATTTAACTTGAAATTTAATATATTGAAAAAAACCTAGTTCAATATTAGGTTAGGAAATATTAGGAAAGCTTAATTTGGTGATTTCTGCAAAGGATTAATCAGAGAAGTAAAAAATATTCACATAGAGATTGTATTGATGACTTTGATGGGTTCTTATTTCCTTAAATAAATTGTCAACACAAATTTAAAGGCCAGATTTATTTTCTTTAAAAAGAGTCTATTTGGTTTCAGCTCAGAGATGTAGAGAGCTGAAAGAGAATTACCCTCATCCATACAACACTGATAAACCTGGAAAATGACACATTAGTTACCTTTCCTGAACCCATCACAGAACTAAAATTGCAGGGCAATTAAGTAATTTGAAACCTTGGGAAAGAGAGCCACCTGCAGCAAGAAACAAACCCTGTCATTTGCTTACTTGGAATGGATAAGAAATACCGGTTAAAATTTTTAAACAAATTGCTAATGACCAAGTGTGGGCTAGACTAACTTGGGAAGGAAGCCCACTGGGGCTGCAGTCATGAAGGATTCACAACTTTTGCAGACTCTCCCTCCTTGAACTCAATCAGGAGATCACAGAAAAAGAAATCTGAGAAAATCCAAGAAAGTTCTTTTCCTGGCACTCGTTGGGGAAATAGAACAGTATTAACTCCTGAAACTTTGCCCAGATCCCACCTCCTCTATCTCCCAATCAAAGTAAACGATTTCATCTGCAGAGAGAAAACAATAAAATCTGCTGCCTTAAGGCACTGGTGGAAACTCATTGCAGCTGATGGAAGGGAAGATATTATACCAATTTTTATACCAATTTTAAACATATCTTCCAGAAATAGAAGGGGAGTAAACAATTCTCAACTCACTCTATAAAGCCATTATTTCCTTAATACCAAAACCAGACAGAACCATTAAAACAAAAGGAAACTACAGACCAATTTGCCTTATGATAATAGATGCAAAAATCCTCACCAAAATATTAACATACTACATTCAGTAACATATACAAGGGATAATACATCACCACCAAGGAGGATTCATCCCAGGAATGCAAAATGGGTTCATCATTAAAAAAATTAATGTATTTATTTTTTGTTGAATAATAGTGGCAAGAGTGGACACCCTTGTCTTGTTCCTGATCTTAGAGGAAATGCTTTCAGTTTTCAACATTGAGAATAATGTTTGCTGTGGGTTTTTCATATATGGCATTTACTATGTTGAGGTAGGTTCCCTCTGTGCCCACTTTCTGGAGAGTTATCATAAATGGGTGTTGAATGCTGGAGAGGATGTAGAGAGAAGGGAGCCCTCTTGCACTGTTGGTGGGAATGTAAATTGATACAGCCACTATGGAGAACAGTATGGAGGATCTTTAAAAAACTAAAAATAGAACTACCATATGATCCAGCAATCCCACTACTGGGCATATACCCTGAGAAAAACATAATTCAATAAGAGACATGTACCACAATGTTCATTGCAGCACTATTTACAATAGCCAGGACATGGAAGCAACCTAAGTGTCCATTGACAGATGAATGGATAAAGAAGCCATGGCACATATATACAATGGGATATTACTCAGCCATAAAAAGAAACAAAATTGAATTATTTGTAGTGAGGTGGATGGACCTAGAGTCTGTCATACAGAGTGAAGTAAGAAAGAGAAGACAAATATCATATATTAACTCATATATGTGGAATCTAGAAAAGTGGTATAGATGATCTTATTTGCAAAGCAGAAATAGATAGAGAACAAACGTATGGAAACCAAGGGGGGGGAAGGGAGGGTGGGATGAACTGGGAGATTGGAATTGACATATACACACTATTGGTACTATATATAAAATAGATAACTAATGAGAACCTACTGTATAGCTCAGGAAACTCTACTCAATGCTCTGTGGTGACCCAAATGGGAAGGAAATCCAAAAAAATAGGGGATATATGTATATGTATAGCTGATTCACTTTGCTGTACAGTAGAAACTAATACAACATTGTAAAGTAACTATACTCCAATAAAAATTAATTTTAAAAAATCAATGTACGTCTCCATACTAATAAATTAAAGAAGAATGCCATATGATCAGCTCAATTAATGAAGAAAAAAGCATTTGAAAAAATTCCACACTCATTCATGACAAATATTCTTAGCAAACAATGAAGAGAATGACTTTAACATAATAAAACATACCTTTTTCCCTAAATTCAGGAGGAAGGCAAGAATTTTCACTGTTACCACTGCTGTTCAACATCGAACTGGAAGCTCAAGCCAGCGCAATGAGGAAAAAAACAAAAGAAACAAAAGAATACAGATTGTAAAGAAAAAATTAAATCTATATACAGATCTGTTTTTAATATATAAATAATCCCAAAGTATCTAGAAAAGCTAATGCATTTAAATGTGTTAATCTAAGATATGAGGTCAAGATACAAATCAGTAGTACAGCCATAGTCCTATACAGATAGTAAAAGCATGTTTTGATGTCTAGACTGTCTACTGCCTGCTATGGCTCTCATTTTTGGGAATTTATTAAGTTATTGAGTGTTTATTTTTCCATAGGAGCTTCATTACTAATATTTATTGTTATAGAAAAATACAAAAATAAGTTGTTGATGATTGTATTGGGGTTAAATTACGTACAAAAATACATTAATCAGTGAAGCAAGAGATTTTTGCATTGAGATTGTGTTGATTTTGATAGATTCTTGCATTTTCTTAAGTAAATTATATTTTTGTATTTAAGTTGTTTCTGCGTTGAGATATATCTATATCAGAAATGATCAGATGTATCAGAACAGTAAATTAATCAGATACATCTCTACATCTTTAAGATGTTCAGTAAACTTATCTGTGAACAAAGGATGACTTTTCATTTGTTCAAATATACTCGTAAGCCTTTCAGTAATCTTTTTCTCTTACAGACGTTGTATATTTTTAAAATACTAATTCCTTGGCATCCCATAGTTTTATTGCTCTTTAAAATGGGGTTTTCTCTTCCATTTATATCTTGGAAACTATTTGTGTGTATGAAGGAAGTAGGATTGGGTAGAAGAAGCAGCTGCACTGTGATGCAGGCCTGACAAAGCCTCTATCTACCTCGTGGGGAGCTCTGCAGGTCTGCCTAGGATATTACCTCAGGACAGGTGATTCTCTGCAGCTGAGGCAGATCCTCACGGTGAGGGGAGCTCAAGCATACCTCATGAGTGCACTCCCCACAGCTGGGCCACAAGTCCACCTCTGAAAAGGGATTTGAGTAGGGCATTTCTCTACCACAGCTGGGAATCATGATTTGACGTTCTGCGTTCCACAGGAAAGCTAAGAGCAGGAACAGGAGAGAGCTAATAAAAGAGCCCTGAGGAAGCACAAACTGGCAGAGGATGGAGAGTCTGAAACGTAGAGTGAGGAGACAAGAAGTTTTGGAGCTTTTTTGAGGTAAGTTTTCAAGTTTTGTCAAAAATTTAAAGGTACATGGCAATTTAATATAAAGGTACATGGTATTTTAATCAATATTGAGAAATATTGATTTCTTTGGCAAATGATTTATTTATTTTGCAAATTTTGACTGCATTTTAAAATGCAAAAGGATGTTAGAGTGGAATACGGGTTGGAGTGAAAAAAGTTTTTTTCAAGTAAATTTTCAAGAAAATTGAGTATATTAAAATATTAGGGAAAAGATCCAGAGTAAAGGAATATGTTAAAGATACAGAGGAAAAGGAATTGATAATGAGAAAACTTCAAAGAGCCGCAAGCTAGATATGGAATAATTATTTTCGAGAATATTTAGGGACATTTTATCCAGTGTGACTGGATAGAAAAAGATAAAAATGACTGTGTGTCACGTAAGTTCATGGTGTTTGTGGCAATAGCTTAATGAAATATTTATTGTGTTAAAAAGTTGAAGTCATTTACTGAAAATGAGGAAGAAATTGAAGGTTAAATTTAAAGAACTTAGGGAAGCCCATCTCTGAGCTAGAGCTGTGAAGATTGAGAGAGAAGGCTCAGAAGGGAAATAACAAGATTTCTGGGCTGTATTGAAAGCCCATTTAAGGTTGGGCTTAAGGTTACAAATGTAAAACATCCGTCTACAGCTGTGTTGTCCAATACGGTAGCTGGCAGCCATATATGTCTATTAGATTTAAATTTAAATAAAATAATAATTCAGTTCCTTAGGTGCACTAATCACATATCTACTGCTTCAGAGTGACTAGTGTGTACTCTACTGGACAGCACAGATACAGGATATTTCCAACACTGGAAAAAATTCTGCTGATCAGTCTAGACTAGAGAGAGAGTTGGGTAAATTGTCTGCAATGGTGTTCAGCAGCCCAGGAGCAACAGCTGAGACTGAACACTTTTAAGTGGCTCCAGGCCTGCCATTATGCTTACCTGGGCAGAGCAGGAGACTGATGCTAAATCAAAAGAAAACAAAAATGTGTCTTATAAAGCCTAGACTGCATATAAAAAGATGAGAATTGGAAAGCATTGATGCATTAGCAACACTTAGAGATGCCAAGGACTTTGGAATTTGATGAGGCTGAATAACAGAGTGAAAAAACTAGAAAGATCATGCTCAGAGTGAGGAAACTTTAAGATTTCACACGTGGAATTGTTCTTGGTGAGGACAAAGCTCAGGGTATGCTGGAAGTGGAATAGATTTGTAGGTTCGTTGGGGTTCAGAGTCAAGAAAACATAGTAAAGGACAAAAACTAATTTGGATGCTGAGGTCACATAAGATTATGGGTTTGTAATATGTAGGAAAACAGACTGATAAATATAGATATGAAGAATAATAGGAGTAATATAGTCAAGTGACAAATGACCCTTAAAGAAATAGGCATGGAGAAACCTATTGCCTTGGAAACTAACTTTAGATTAGGTTTATGAACCAACCACATTGGTTATATTTTAGGCTATCATTGTCATATTATTATTATTTTCCCTACATATGAATGAGAAGGCAGCAAAGTAAACCAGAAAATCATGAGCTATAGAGATAAATAAACCTGGCTTCAAATCTCAGCTCTATATCATTTACCTGACATTTAATTTGTAGTAACATTATGTAACTTCATTAAATGTACTTTCTTCCTCTTTGCAGTGGAAATTGTAATACGTATCTTCAAGAGCATCATGTGGATTCAATAAAATGATGCACTGACTGGCCCATCTCCTACTTAGCCCTCTTCTTTTTCACACTGTGCTCCAGCCACACACTTGATTTCAATTCCTTGAATGCACTATATTCATTTTTAACATCACCTTTGCATTTCTGTATCAACTAGGGTTCCATCAGGGAAAGAGAAGCAGGGGGATAAATATATAAATATATATTTTATTGCAAAGAATTAGTTTACAGGACTGTGAGGGCTGGCTAAGCAAATCCAAAATCTGTAGGACAGGTCATCAGGGAGGTCAGGCTGGAAACTTGTGCATGTGCTGAAGCTGTAGTTCACAGGTGGAGTTTCTTCCTAGCAGAAAGAACTTCAGTTCTGCTCTGAAGTTCTTTCAACTACTTGGATCAGGCCCACCCAGAAAATTAAGGATATTCTCCTTAAAGTCAACTGATAGTAGATGTTAATCACAGGTACTAAATAACTTCACCGCAAGACTTAGATTAGTGATTGATCAAATAACTGGTGTTTGATTGAGTAGCCTAACCAAACCGGCACAAAAACTGACCATCACAACTCTTTAACCCAATGCCTGGAATACTTTGCCTCCTTCTTCATGTACCTAAAGACTGCAGACCTAGGTAGATCTTTTCTGACTGCCCTTTATAATATACTTGTCCACTTATTATAAATCTCAGCAACCATGTTTATTTCCTTTATATTTGTGACTGTCTTGTCTATTTGTTTTATTTATTTCCTGTCTCCTACACTTGCCTTAAGGATAGGGATTATGCCTCTCCAGTTCACTGCTATATCCCACACATCTCACACTGAACTTGGCACATAGTACATAGTAGAAGCCCAATGAATATTGAATAACTTAAAATGTCTGGAAAATAATAAGCATTCAGATAAGTTTCCAACTTTCTTCATGGGCCAGACTTCATTGTATGATTAATCAATAAGTTAATGGATTATTTTTCTTTTTCTGCTCTGTCTTAAACTATTTATAGGTTTCCTTACTCTTTACTCACTATCTACACACACATCCATAACATCCCTTGCCACCCAATATGTATATGAAGGCAGTTTATTTGAAAATTTAAACGATTTCATGTCATGTTATAAAATGTGATGCATTGTGTTTTAAAATTTTGATCATTTATAAATAGACAATCTATTCATTCCATAAATGTGAATAGGTTTTTGCAGTTTTTAATGTACAGTATATTTGTTCATTTTCCTTTCTTGCTTGCCTATCCCCATTAGCCTCTTCACTTTTTCTCTATCAATATCACCACTCTGTCTACTTCTGTTCACTCCTGGAATGTGGTTTTAATATATTTATCCATGTTTATATAATTATAAGCAAACACATATAGGATTACATCATATTAAATGCTGTCTTGTTTTCTCAATAAGACCTTATAGAATCAATCTATACTAGTTCTATACTATAGAACTAGTATAGTTCTAATTTAACCTTTTTCATAGCCACATGAGAATATATGGTACAGATGTACCATCATTTTTTTTTTTTTAGCATTTTCTCTATTTATAAGCATGCACTCTATCTCCATATCTTAGCCCTACAATCCATTCTTCAAAACACATCCTGGAAACTTTCATTACTTCTTTTTCGATGGGATATAACCAGGAGAATGACTGAGAGTAGCTTTCCAAACAAGCTATATAAATCACATTTCTGCCAACAATGACGTGTAAATTCTTGCCACAAAGAGATCATATAGCTTTTAAAATTTTTGTAGGTCTGATTGATGTAAATTTATCATTTTATTTTACTTTGAATATTTGGATTTGTGTAGCAGTTCTCTTCCTACCATTTAATATTTAAATGTCCAGTTGTAAACATAGGTAAGTCTAAATGTTTTTCACTGAAAAGATGCTTTTAAGACCATAGTTCTTAATTTATCTTTAAGGATTATGCATGTCCTTTTGGTTATTGGTGTGTCTCATCTAAGACTGTGGTGATTGAATTTGTCACATCCCTTAAAGAGTACTCTGAGCCCACATTTGGCATGTGTGCTAGGAAAGCTGGGTGATTACATAATTTTTTAAACTTTTTTTCTGAAGACATAAAAAGTAAAGTTTACTTGAAAATTAGACTGCTTTATGTTATGTCATATTATGAAACATACTATATTATGTTTAAAACTTGAGTCATTTTGAAGTCAACAATGCTTCTAAGCAAAACAATAAATATCACATTTATTCATAAAATAGAAATATTTCAAAGATTGATAGAAGCCAAATTTTTTTTTTAGGTGACAGAATATAACTGAAGTTTTCTGCTTATTTCTACTTCCTTTGGCAGAAGTATATATGTACTAAAATTGATCTTTTTAGTATTAGTAAATGTATATATTGTAGAAATAAGAAATTACAGGAGCACTTGTTTGCTTTAAAAATACATATGTGTGCTGAAAAAATTTTAAACAAAGGTCTAAGCATATTTCTCAGTTCTGAATATAACAATGCATCAATTTCATTAGGAGATATGAGACTTATAGCTATGCTTGAGTATTCATTTGTAACACTAAATGCTTTTCTTTTTTGACTAAATTATCAGAAGCTGTAACTAGGACACACAGCTATGTTGTAAGGTTACATCCAAGAACACATTTTTGTTGTTAAATAAGATAATTGTGTCTTCTCTTCATTTAAAATGTAAGACATATGCAAAATGTAAATATAAATTCATATTGTATACTTTAAAAACAGTTATTACACTGAATTCTGGAAAACTTTTTCTCAATTTACGTCTCATTTCACTTATGAATTTCACAAATATTTCAGACACTTGTCTCTTGTTGACAATAGCTATAGTTGAATTTCTAATTGTGTTTAGAAAATGGCCCAAAATAGTCATACAACATGTCTGAGCTTCTATATTTTACCAATTGGAATCAGCCAGTAGGGCACTGAAGATAACACAGTGGTGGTAGAAATGAATATGAGATTTGGGGATAAAAATAAGGGTAATAGAAAAATTAGTTTGGAGGTTTGGCCCTCTCTGGGCTTGAGTTCCCACAGCTATAATATGACATGATGACTAAAGCCACACAAGAGTGCCACATAAAAATGCTAGGAAGTCTCCTGTTTCTGAAAGTCATATGTCATGTGTTATCTTTTGTGGCAAAAATCATTTGCTCATCACTATTATGGGGTAATAACTGTGGAATAATTTTGTTTGCTTCAGATATTTATTAAATGTAACTAGAAAAATTTTTAACAAACTCACTGATATTAGGGGTTTTGGGTGTTTTTTTCCTTAAAAAAGATCAATAGACTGTATATATATATATATATCTATATCTATATCTATATATATATATATATATCTATATCTATATATACACACATAGAGATTGTCAAGTGAAGTAAATTTGGTATAATAATTATTTTGCTAGTTTTCATGAAATAAAATGATTAAGGTTTGACCCCTAGCCTCAATGAAGTAGAGTTTGATAAAGACTATACAAAAGATTAGTAAGGCCATACAAAAGGAAAACAAGAAGTGAGGTTAAAAGAAAAAAGTCAATGCGGGACTTGTTCTTCACATCAGAAGACAAAATGTAAACCAGTTTTCTTAATATATATTTTCTATAATTCTAAAAGTCTACTTTTTTTTTTTTTCTTTTCGTGTAGCATATCCTCCTAGCAAATACCTATAGTATATTTTATGCAGGCAGCCTTACTTAAATGCTTATAGCAACAGCACACATTCTGTCTTCTTTTTTTTTTTTTTTTTTTTTTTTTTTTTTTTTTTTTTTTTTTTTTTAAAAGTCTTTATTGAATTTGTTACAATATTGCTTCTGTTTTATGTTTTAGTTTTTCGGCTGCAAGGCATGTGGGATCTTAGCTCCCCGACCAGGGATCGAACCCACACCCCCTGCACTGGGAGGCAGAGTCCTAACCACTGGACCGCCAGGGAAGTCCCCTGTCTTCTTTCTAGATTCTTTTTCTTTCTCATTAAGTAATTCTTTTTATAAATTTCACTACCTTAATCTTTATATTCTGAAACTTGTTAATGTGAAAAATCAATACCTCTCAATGTGTACCCATGAATAAATGCACCACATACACAGTCTTTCACTAAGAGAATTCAGGGTCTATGATAGAAGGGAATCTTTTAGATAGGTGTGTCTTTCAACCCATTTCATATCACATTTTCCTTTTCTGGCAAGTTTTAAACATAGAAAATTTGAAATATAACCATATAGGCATACATTATCTGCCATGTATATTGGTAGATTGTCAAAAAAATTTCTGTGTTTATCTGCTTCACAATTTCTGTGCTGGGTATGTAATGCACAAATTTGTATTGACTGTGTACACTGTTTTCTGTGAAGGTGAGTAAAGCAAGACATGTAATAAAGCATTTTTGGTGCTAAAATGCTACATCAGGCACCTTAATTTGCTGCAAATAAGACTAAATTAGAGTTTAAAATGAGAACATTGCCACCTTGTTCTCCTGGTAGCAATGCAGCATCCTAACAGCATGTAAGCCATCACAAGATTTAGAGCTCAACTCAATCAGTGGCAACAAAATTAGAAATAAATAGGGGAGGATCAATACAGAGTGTTGTCTGGAATAATGAAACAGCCCTTGGCTGGAAAAATCTATTTTATTCTTCCTTTAGCTAGGTGTTCTGGAAACATCTGACCTAGCTCAATAGAAACTAAGTCTACTTTGTTTTTGAAGACAAAGAAAAGTCAATAGTAAATACTGTATATTATATGTAAATATAAACATATATATGCATGTATACATATATCTTTTTTTAAGATGAACTGACAGAACAATAGGGAATTTAGGGAACACAGTTTTTATTATTAAAATTATATTATAGCTAATTCAAATTGATAAAATGGCTTTAAATATATCTATCATTTGATATGTTAACTGGTCTTATTTTTTCGTGAATATATTTTTTCAAGTTTAAGAGTTTATGATATTTGCAAGGCTACTTACATGAGGAGCTTCTAATGAATGTTAATGTCATGATATGTGATATATCATGAAAAAGGAAAAATAAGCAAGGTTGCTTATTATATTCTAAGATTTTTGAAGTGCTGGATCCAACTTGTGAACTAAGGAATTTTGTACTGACTGTTAGGAAGTACTGGTCCCTTCCCTCGTGTGATGGGGGCCAGGATACATTAGCAATGTGACTTGTCAGAATATTGGCTCTAGCTTCATCCCGAAAGGTCAGAATTAGTGCTTAGTGGAAGAACCAACCATTTCTATGGCATTATCAAGGGGTTAGGGTCCAGTCCTTTATGGTTGCATCTATATGATGGAGTCATCAAGTGACAGATGTCACCATATCAGCCTTCTTTCTTATTTGGTGAAAAACCAAATCTTCAAGCTGCATCGTACGGGGAGATCAGCTTGTTGCTTTGTGACCACCTAGAGGGGTGGGATAGGGAGGGTGGGAGGGAGATGCAAGAGGGAGGGGATATGGGGATATATGTATACGTATAGGTGATTCACTTTGTTATACAGCAGAAACTAACACAATATTGTAAAGCAATTATACTCCAATAAAGATGTTAAAACAAAACAAAACAAAACCTTCCCTTTGATAACAGAAGTGGGAGTGAAGTCTTAGTGTCCAAGCCTTTCAATTGACCAGACTGAGTTATCATAAGCCATGAACCTAAGCCAGTTTCTGTAATATTTTGAGGAAGAAAACCACTTTTCTAGCAGGCCAGTCAGAAGATGATCAGTCGTAAGAAGTTATCTTTCCTTTCAATATTTTTTTGTTTGAAAATGACTTATAACACAACTGGCTCTTGGATATTAACTAAAATGGGTGCTTATCTGAATTTTTACCTATAAATTAGAGTTATGAAGAGATGAGACTATTCCCTTAAACATGCCCAATGAAATCTTGAATTTACAGTGTATCTACCATAACCAAATATAAATTTTAAATTCTATGAGAATAAAAAGGTTTTAAGTGAAGATTTTTAAAAGTCACATGAAGAAAATCTTTCTAAGTAAAGACAAAAGCATCACCAGTTGATATAAATGTCTCTCAGCTTTTTAAGGAACATAAATATCAAATTTCTATTTCAAGAGGTTATTTCTTTTCTCATGGGAATTGATACTTTAGATAAATATTAGTTGTTGTAATCTTGTACTTTTGTTTTAATTCAGACATTATTTGCAATTGTAAACTTTTTATTAATCATCCAACAACTGTGTTGTCTATTAAAGTATAATATACACAAACACATGAATACAACCAAAACACCCCCAAAGTCAACCTCATTGCTTCAAACTATTTAACCATAAAATATATTTAGAGGGAAATTTTAGAACTCTTTTTCAAACTTTTTTGAAAAGTTTGATTTTATACTCTATATATAAAAGTGACCGAGATAAAAGAAATATAATTCCTTTTCTTAATTTTTAATAAAATATACTGATTATTCTGTAACACTTCATCTGTTTTTTCATTACTTTCTTACTGGATTTATATTTTAAAAATATAAAACCTCAGATACCTTCATTTAAATATCATTATAGTCAGAGTGACTTTACTGGAATGACAACTATTTCAATGCCAATTATTTTAAGTTGGCATTCATTTACAGTATGTGGTTTTTTTAAAAAAAGAGTTTTCATAGAAAAAAAACTGTAAAATGATTTTAAGGCTACAGTCTCATCTATCACTATTTCTAATTTATGCATACAAATTCAAATGAGCTTATATTTGTTAATCTACCAAAGCCAGATGTGTAATAAGTCATTTCAGAAAAGAAATACTTTGCCATTTTAACAGCTGGAAGTAATATAATCAACAAGTTCGAATCAATCCTCTCTATAGCCTGTGGTGTTTATGACAAAAGGAGAAAGACCATACCATCTAATTATCGCCTTAGGTCTTTGAATGGTGAAGAAATGTCACTGTTGTACCTCAGCTGTGGGTGATAATAGGAAACAGCTGCTTCATTTTCCGTCCCTTTGCGATGTTACCTGGGACATCATCCCTTTCTCAGCTGTTCAGAGTTAGGTCACTGTTTGTTATCAAAGTTCTTAAACAACCATTTGGAAGGAACTCATTTTAAGGAATAAAACAGCATTATCCAAAGTCTTTTATGGACATTCTGAAAATATGTAAAATAAAATTGTAAACTAGATTTTTTCATAGCCAGAATATTATAATCCGATGTACCTTTAAAGTCTCACTGAATTTGGTCCTAGAAGTCAGGAGAGGTTAAGCACTAAACAAAACTAAAGTGAGGGGAAAGAGTATTTTCTTGCTGGTACCTTTTTTTTTTTCTCCTTTTCTCTGTAGAATTCTTGTTTTTCTTTTTTGTTTTTTCATACAAGAAGGATTAGATATGTGTTTCTACCCTTGTTGCAGATTTTGGTGTGAATTTAGCAGCAGTCATGTTGACTCCATTTTTTTCCTTTTTTAATACACATCACTTTTCATCATACATTAATGCTGCCTGGTTTTGAATGTAATATAAATAAAATCACATTGCATGTACTGTTTTATTTCACATATTATGTTTGTGAGGGTTATTCCTTTTGGTACTTAGCAGTAGTTCCATATTTTTCATTTTTATGTAATATGCTTTTGCAATTTACCTCAATTTATTTACCTGTTCTGCTGATGAATATTTGGATTTTTCCTGTATTTTTGCAATTATAAATAAAGCTGCTATGAAGGTTTTAAGGCATGTATTTTGGTGGATATTTTCACTCATTTTTCTTGGGTATATACCTAGAAATGAAGTTACTTTGCTTAACTTGCGTAGATATTACCAAACAATTTACCAAAGTGTTTGCACTTATTATATTACAGTAACTTTCAAGTTTATTAATCCTATCTTGTGTTGTTTCCAGACTGCAAATTCCATCTAGTAAGTTTTTAATTTCAGATATTGTATTTTTTCAGTTCTTTAATGCACTTTCAATACTTTTTATAGACTGAAATTCTCTTGAAAATCTCTACCTCTTAAAATTTTGTCTTTTTCAGTCTTTTCTTGAACATATTATCAATATTTTAAAGTATGTTTGATAACTCTAATATATGAATCCCCTAAGGATCTGTTTCCATAGTCTATTTTTTTAATTGTTTTTCAGTTATCTGGTCATATATTGATTCAAGCCTCTGAATTTTGAATAGTAGCCTAGCTATTGTGGGTAAAAACATTTTAGAAGAGCTGGCTGATACTATTTTTAATACAAGATTAATTTCTCTTCTGCCAGGTAAATAGTGGATCACTCTGATACTATCTCGGCTTGGTTTTAGAGTGTCATAGGCTCATGAGGCCACCATTGATAATCTGAATTAAAAAGACGAAGTTGAAATTATTGCTTACTATATTAGAGGAGAATTTTGCTTGTTAGGCACATTCTTTCCAAATACAGCTGAGAGCAGCATTTATGGATTGGTAGCCTTTCAGAAGCGTGAGTAGGCCAATGTCAAATGTGTGTGATTACTCAGAAGCAGGCTATTTATTAGTTACCAAGCAAATGTATATTTACTGGAATCATCTGTTCTTTTTATTTATTTATTTTTGGCTGAGTTGAGTCTTCATTGCTGCACGCAGGCTTTCTCTAGTTGTGGTGAGCAGGGGCTACTCTTTGTTGCAGTGTGCAGGCTTCTCATTGCGGTGGCTTCTCTTGTGGAGCACGGGCTCTGGGCACACGGGCTTCAGTAGTTGTGGCTTGTGGGCTCTAGAGTGCAGGCTCAGTACTTGTGGTGCACAGGCTTAGTTGCGCCATGGCACATGGGATCTTCCAGTGAAGTGTGTTCACTGAGTTGCCAATTATGGATTAAAAAACAGGTTCTGATGACTACTTATAAACACAACTACAGAATAATCAGTCTTTGCTTAAGTGTGTGAAAACATTTTCTTCCTCAGTGCTTTGCTGAATTTGGTTTATTTTTAGTTTTCCTCTTATAAGGTGAAGTTCTAACTCCTAGAGTGTGACTCTTATTTCTTAGGCATGGTCCTTCTCCTTCCAAAGTGGCTTTGGCTACCCAGAGCTCCAATATCTGTCTCTGTAGACCTGTAACACTGCTACATTCAGCTTATACTCTATTTCTGTGCAAAATTATTTTTAAAAAAATACCCTCAGGGAAAAACATAAGCATCTATAGCTTATTTCAAATTCTTCACTTTTCTCAATGATTGTAGATGCTCAAATTCTTCTATTGAAGAAATTTTTCAAAATATTTTACATATTTTGTCTACATTTATGGTTATTTTCAACAGAAAATTCAGTCCAATACAAGCTAATCTGTCCTATAAAACTGGAAGTGTTTGGAAAGAAAATTATTTTCAAAAATTATTCCAGGAGCTTGGTTCAAGACCTATGGGATGCAGCAAAAGCAGTTCTAAGAGGGAAGTTTATAGCTATAGAAGCCTACCTCAAGAAACAAGAAAAATCTCAAATAACCAATCTAACCTTACACCTAAAGGAACTAGAGAAAGAAGAACAAACAAAACCCAAAGTTAGCAGAAGGAAAGAAATCATAAAGATCAGAGCAGAATTACGTGAAATAGAAACAAAGAAAACAATAGCAAAGACAATAAAGCTAAAAGCTGGTTCTTTGAGAAGATAAACAAAATTGATAAACCATTAGCCAGACTCATCAAGAAAAAGAGGGAGAGGACTCAAATCAATAAACTTAGAAATGAAAAAGGAGAAGTTACAACAGACACTGCAGAAATACAAAGCATCCTAAGAGACTACTACAGGCAACTCTATGCCAATAAAATGGACAACCTGGAAGAAATGGACAAATTCTTAGAAAGGTACAACCTTCAAAGATTGAACCAGGAAGAAACAGAAAACATGAACAGACCAATGACAAGTAATGATATTGAGACTGTGATTAAAAATCTTCCAGCAAACAAAAGTCCAGGACCAGATGGCTTCACAGGTGAATTCTATCAAACATTTAGAGAAGAGCTAACACCCATCCTTCTCAAACTCTTCCAAAAAATTGCAGAGGAAGGAACACTCCCAAACTCATTCTATGAGGCCACCATCAACCTGATACCAAAACCAGACAAAGATACTACAAAAAAAGAAAATGACAGACCAATATCACTGATGAATATAGATGCAAAAATCCTCAACAAAATACTAGCAAACAGAATCCAGCAACACATTAAAAGGATCATACACCATGATCAAGTGGGATTTATCCCAGGGATGCAAGGATTCTTCAATATACGCAAATCAATCAATGTGATACACCATATTAACAAATTGAAGAATGAAAACCATATGATCATCTCAGTAGATTCAGGGAAGGCTTTTGACAAAATTCAACACCAATTTATGATAAAAACTCTCCAGAAAGTTGGCATAGAGGGAACCTACTTCAACATAATAAAAGCCATATATGACAAACCGACAGCAATCATTCTCAATGGTGAAAAACTGAAAGCATTTCCTCTAAGATCAGGGACAAGACAAGGATGTCCATTCTCACCACTGTTATTCAACATAGATTTGGAAGTCCTAGCCATGGCAATCAGAGAAGAAAAAGAAATACAAGGAATACAAATTGGAGAAGAAGAAGTAAAACTGTCACTGTTTGCAGATGACATGATATACATAGAGAATCCTAAAGATGCCACCAGAAAACTACTAGAGCTAATCAATGAATTTGCTAAAGTTGCTGGATACAGAATTAATGCACAGAAATCTCTGGCATTCCTATGCACTAATGATGAAAAATCTGAAACAGAAATTAAGGAAACACTCCCATTTACTATTGCAACAAAAAGAATACAATACCTAGGAATAAACCTACGTAGAGAGACAAAAGAGCTGTATGTAGAAAACTGTAAGACACTGTTGAAAGAAATTAAAGATGATACCAACAGATGGAGAGATATACCATGTTCTTAGATTGGAAGAATCAATATTGTGAAAATGACTATACTACCCAAAGCAATCTACAGATTCAGTGCGATCCCTACCAAATTACCAGTGGCATGTTTTACAGAACTAGAACAAAAAATCTTAAAATTTGTATGGAGACAGAAAAGACCCCGAATAGCCAAAGCAGTCTTGAGGGAAAAAACGGAGCTGGAGGAATCAGAATTCCTGACTTCAGACTATACTACAAAGGTACAGTAATCAAGACAGTATGGTACTGGCACAAAACAGAAATATAGATCAATGGAACAAGATAGAAAGCCCAGAGATAAACCCAAGCAACTATTGTCAACTAATCTATGACAAAGGAGGCAAGGATATACAATGGAGAAAAGACACTCTCTTCAATAAGTGGTGCTGGGAAAACTGGACAGCTACATATAAAAGAATAAAATTAGAACACTCCCTAACACCATACACAAAAATAAACTCAAAATGGATTAGAGACCTAAATGTAAGATGGGACACTATAAAACTCTTAGAGGAAAACATAGGAAGAACACTCTTTGACATAAATCACAGCAAGATCTGTTTTGATCCACCTCCTAGAGTAATGGAAATAAAAACAAAAATAAACAAATGGGACGTAATGAAACTTAAAAGCTTTTGCACAGCAAAGGAAACCATAAACAAGACGAAAAGACAACCCTCATAATGGGAGAAAATATTTGCAAATGAATCAACGGACAAAGGATTAATCTCCAAAATATATAAACAGCTCATGCAGCCCAATATTAAAAACACAAACAACCCAAACCAAAAATGGGCCGAAGACCTAAATAGACATTTCTCCAAAGAAGACATACAGATGGCAAGAAGCACATGAAAAGCTGCTCAACATCACTAATTATTAGAGAAATGCAAATCAATACAATGAGGTATCATCTCACACCAGTTAGAATGGGCATCGTCAGAAAATCTACAAACAACAAATGCTGTAGAGGGTGTGGAGAAAAGGGAACCCTCTTGCACTGTTGGTGGGAATATAAATTGATACAGCCACTATGGAGAACAGTATGCAGGTTCTTTAAAAAACTAAAAATAGAATTACCATATGATCCAGCAATCCCACTACTGGGCATATACCCAGAGAAAACCATAATTCAAAAAGACACATGCACCCCAATGTTCATTGCATCACTGTTTACAATAGCCAGGTCATGGAAGCAACCTAAATGCCCATCGACGGATGAATGGATAAAGAAGATGTGGTGCATATATACAATGGAATATTACCCAGCCATAAAAAGGAACGTAATTGGGTCATTTGTAGAGACATGGATGGATCTAGAGACTGTCATACAGAGTGAAGTAAGTCAGAAAAAGAAAAACAAATATCGTATATTAATACATATATGTGGCACCTAGAAAAATGGTACAGATGAACCAGTTTGCAGGGCAGAAATTGAGACACAGTTGTAGAGAACAAACATATGGACACCAAGGGGGGAAAGTGGTGTGTGGGGGGGTTGGGATGAATTGGGAGATTGGGATTGACATGTATACACTGATGTGTATAAAATGGATGACTAATAAGAACATGCTGTATAGAAAAAAATAAAATTTAAAAGTTAAAAAAAAAATTAACTCAAGTTGTAGAATGTATTCATATTATAAAGCAGCATGATTTCTCTAGAATTAACAGTTTGACTATGACACACAAAACCAGCATCTACACATGGATGCCCAAACTACTGGAGATACAAAGCCTAGAACAACCAAGTAAGTGACGGCTGAAAAAAGTTATATTTCTCAAAGTAACAATTGTGTTTGATTGCATTATTGGCCCTAATTAAGGAGTTTCCCTGTATTTATGTCCTTTCTTATATAATTTTATATCATGTTTTCACTCTGACTTTGGGTTCAGCCGTATAACTTGCTTTGCCCAGTGAGACAGTAGCAAATTTGATACATGTAGAGTCTTGAAAAAATACTTATTTTCGTTTTCTCTCCTAAAACTCTGCCAGTTTCATGAAAACAACCAGGCTAGACTGAAGTGGGAACAGGAAGAACACGGGGAAATAGTGCAGTTGAAGATCTCCTAAGGTAGCCAGCCTCTAGCTAATCCACTAGCTCTCCTCAAACACATAAGCCTAGACAAGATAAACTGAGCCTCACCCAAATCAGTAGAATAATCTAAATCATGAGAAACGATAAACAATTGCTGTTTTAAGCCATTATGTATGTGAGTAAACTGTTACTCAGAAATAGCTAACAGGTATACCAAGGGGGAAATGTTCTTAACATTTTCTGTACAAGATACAGGAGTATGTTTTATAAACTTTAATGCTTACATACACCAAAAAGGCCTTTTTATATGCTGTTCCTCCTCCCAAAATATCTCTTGTCTAATTTCTGCCTGACTTGCTTTTTCACTTTCTCTGGTCTCTCCTGAAGGATCAGAGACTTTTCTGACAAGTCTATATAAAATAGCACACACCCTAATACTCACTGTAGTTCCTATTTCCTTTACCTGCTCTTTTTTCCTTATTATTTAACAATATTCCTTTCAAACATCTGTCTCTCTGTCTCTCTCTTTCTCTCTCTCTGTCTCTCTCTCATACACACACAAATGCACGTATGATTTTTTTAAATATCTTTCCTCACTAAAATTAAGCTGCATAATGCAAACACTAGAATGATTTTTTTTTTCCTAGTGGATTACAGTAACTTTAAGTGCTGGAAAAGTCTGAAATGTAGTGGTTCATTGATATATAATTGTTGAATTAATGTTGATAGATAATATTTAGTTAATAGACAATGTATATAGTGAACATCTCATCTTAAAAACTAAAATAGTTCAAACCAAATATAAGATGGGACCATTAGAGTTACTTGAAATATATCTAACAATCATAATAATAAAACTAAATATATGTGGGCTTAACAGCAGAATGAATGCATTAGAAATAATGAGCTATGGTGCTTTGTGACCACCTAGAGGGGTGGGATAGGGAGGGTGGGAGGGAGATGCAAAAGGGAGGAGATATGGGGATATATGTATATGTATAGCTGATTTACTTTGTTATACAGCAGAACCTAACACACCATTGTAAAGCAATTATACTCCAATAAAGATGTTAAAAAAAAAAACAAAAGAAATAATGAGCTAGAAGACCAAATTGAGGAGTTCTTTTTTTTTTCTGAAAAAGTAGTAAAATGGAGGACAAAGAGATGGAAAAATATGAAGGAGACATTAAAAATAGAAGATACAAATATAAGCTACAACAATGACAACAATGAGGAAAAAATAGCCAGTTATCAAAGAAACAACAAAAAATTATTTTCCAGAGGTGAAGAAAATATGTTTCATATGAAAAGTACCATCCAAGTGTTGAATAGAAAGAATACAAAGACCTAGGTACACAACTGTAAACATTTCTTAAAGACAAAAATCAAACTATGCTAAAAACAAGCAAATACATGCATATGTACATATTATATGAAGAACAAGGTAAAAGAATAAAGATATCCATGGCCAACTCATACAGATGCCCATAAAAAGCAATGATGAAATGGTCACTCATTCATCAGGTGCTTGAAATATATCTATGAAGAAAACAGAAAAAAATGTTCCTACCTGCCCTCTACTATCAGTCATTTTTGAACCTAAGTGCCAATGGCTAAACGAGCATTCAAGTGGCAGGGCAAAATAAATATCTTTATCATTCAGAGATTCAAGAGATTTATCAACCACAGACTAAGTTTAAAGAGTTATTAGAATATATATTCAGATGAATAAAAATGTAAACCCCCCAAAAAATAAAAGAATGAGAATTTAATGATCTTCTCAGATCAACATTGAATCTTATGTTTTTCTTACGAATAAAAAAATTAGCTAGCTATTACTATTGGGCAAATGACAGCAAACCTTGTCTCCTGTTGCAAAGGAAATATAAATATGGCAATAAGTAATACAAACATATAATGCTTACCAAATTTATTGAGTGCTCTATCTCAAATATATGTGTTCTCTATCCATAAGAAAGTACTATGGACCAAACTCACTTACGAAAATTTATGTAAGGCCTGAAATAAAATATCACACCACAGCCAACATCTTAAAAAAATATTTTAAAATATGGTTTATTTCAGGAGTTACAATAATCCATTATATATATTGGTAAATTCTTTAATATATCTACCACCTTAATTTACATTATGGCACAACAAATTATCACAAGCTTAGCATCTTAAAACAATGTACATTTATTATCTCACAGTTTTCATGTCTCAGAAGTTCAGGCACGGGTTAATTGGTTCCTCTGTTCAGGGTCTCTCATAGCTGCAATCGAAATGTCTCATGTGACTTCCAGGGTTCTCTCCCAAGATTACACCAAGATCACATGGTTGTTGGCATTATTTACTTCCTTGCAGGGGTAAACTGAGGGTTTTAGTTCCGAGAGGCCACCTCTCTCAATTAGCAATTTGTAACTAGGCTGTTAGCTTCTTCATGGCCAGAAAGAGAACATCTCTGTTGCTTTTAGTTTCTTCTTCTGTTTCTGATCTCTAGACATTCTTTGAAATGACTAACATGATTAGATCAGGCCTACCCAGGATAATCTCCCTTTTAATTAACTTAAACTGATTAGGATCTTGTATCACATCTGCAAAATCCCTTTTGAAAATTTCATATAATGGAATACAATCATAGAGTAATAGTCTATCACCTTTGCCATATTCTGTTGGTTACAGGTCCCACATATACTCAAGTTGAAGGCGTTGAACAGGGCATAGACCACTGTGGGTCATAGACTTCTTTCTATAATATATAATAATGGAAATATGTTAAATATTCATTAACATCTCCATTGAGCCTTTCATTTATGCATTATTATATATTAATAGACATAAAATAGAATATGATCATCTCTGTAGACTTAAAAGTTATTTGACCAAATTTTACTTCCATTTTTTTTAAAGACAGTAATTTTGGATCAATGGTTATGCATTTAACATATTGGAATTAATATATATCTCAGTACTGAAGCCAGACACTTAATAGAGAAATGCTAGGAGTTTTTCTATTTAGTCAGAAAAAAGAAAGGGTATGTTTTTTCTTTTCTCCATGGTCTTTCTGCAGGTCTTGTATCAACTTTTCTTCCAGAACATATTCTTAATTGTGTTTGTATAGTAAACAGCTTTGGAATACAGACATAATGTCTCCTTGCAGAGCTGGGGTCAAATTTGTTTACTAACCAGGAGAATAAAGATAATATGTCTTCCTCTGAGACAAAAGGTTGAATAGTTTTGTTTATTTCCTCCTTATGTGGTTGGGGATATGCTAAGTTGGAAATTCATCAGTCATGACACAAACCCACTGTGTGCACAGCATCCACCTAGCCTGCTCCATATCACCCCTGTAGAACTTGGAGAGCATGGAGAACAAATAGATATGTGAAACTTATGCTGCCTGCTTTGTTGTGAGTAGTAAGATCCTTTGTGTCTGACCCAGGAGTCGCATGCCTTCTGTCAGCATCCCTGGAAATGTGGCAGTGTAATTTGTTAGCTTGCAAGTAGGGTAAAATATCAGACCTTTATGATATATGGTTTTGGCGATATTAACTATTGCAATGAGGTGAGACAACAAAGAACCTGATTAGAATTGGAAAGGAAAACGGCATTATTTCTATCTGCCCATAACCTGAGTGGATCAGAAAAGATCTTGCTGTGATTTATGTCTAAGTGTGTCCTTCCTATGTTTTCCTCTAAGAGTTTTATAGTGTCCAGTCTTACATTTAGGTCTCTAATCCATTTTGAGTTTATTTTTGTGTATGGTGTTAGGGAGTGTTCTAATTTCATTCTTTTACATGTAGCTCTCCATTTTTCCCAGCACCACTTATTGAAGAGGCTGTCTTTTCTCCATTGTATATTCTTACCTCCTTTATCAAAGATAAGATGACCATATGTGCGTGGGTTTATCTCTGGGCTTTCTATCCTGTTCCATTGATCTATATTTCTGTTTTTGTGCCAGTACCATACTGTCTTGATTACTGTAGCTTTGTAGTATAGTCTGAAGTCAGGGAGCCTGATTCCTCCAGCTCCGTTTTTCTTTCTCAAGATTGCTTTGGCTATTCGGGGTCTTTTGTGTTTCCATACAAATTGTGAGATTTTTTTGTTCTAGTTCTGGAAAAATGCCAGTGGTAGTTTTATAGGGATTGCATTGAATCTGGAGATTGCTTTGGGTAGTATAGTCATTTTCACAATGTTGATTCTTCCAATCCAGGAACATGGTATATCTCTCCATCTATTTGTATTATCTTTAATTTCTTTTATCAGTGTCTTATAGTTTTCTGCATACAGGTCTTTTGTCTCCTTAGGTAGGTTTATTCCTAGATATTTTATTCCTTTTGTTGCAGTGGTAAATGCGAGTGTTTTCTTAATATCACTTTCAGATTTTTCATCATTAGTGTATAGGAATGCAAGAGATTTCTGTGCATTAATTATATATCCTGCTACTTTACCAAATTCATTGATTAGCTCTAGTAGTTTTCTGGTAGTATGTTTAGAATTCTCTATGTATAGTATCATGTCATCTGCAAACAGTGACAGCTTTACTTCTTTTCCGATTTGGATTCCTTCTATTTCTTTTTCTTCTCTGATTTCTGTGGCTAAAACTTCCAAAACTGTGTTGAATAATAGTGGTGAGAGTGGGCAATCTTGTCTTGTTCCTGATCTTAGTGGAAATGGTTTCAGTTTTTCACCATTGAGAATGATGTTGGCTGTGGGTTTGTCATATATGGCCTTTATTATGTTGAGGTAAGTTCCCTCTATGCCTACTTTCTGGAGGGTTTTTATCATAAATGGGTGTTGAATTTTGTTGAAAGCTTTCTCTGCATCTATTGAGATGATCATATGGTTTTTCTCCAGCAATTTGTTAATATGGTGTATCACATTGATTGATTTGTGTATATTGAAGAATCCTTGCATTCCTGGGATAAACCCCACTTGATCATAGTGTATGATCCTTTTAATGTGCTGTTAGATTCTGCTTGCTAGGGTTTTGTTGAGGATTTTTGCAACTATGTTCATCAGTGATATTGGCCTGCAGTTTTCTTTCTTTGTGACGTCTTTGTCTGGTTTTGGTGTCAGGGTGATGGTGGCCTCATAGAATGAGTTTGGGAGTGCTCCTCCCTCTGCTATATTTTGGAATAGTTTGAGAAGGATAGGTGTTAGTTCTTCTCTAAATGTTTGATAGAATTCTCCTGTGAAGCCATCTGGTCCTGGACTTATGTTTGTTAGAAGATTTTTAATCACAGTTTCAATTTCAGTGCTTCTGATTGGTCTATTCATATTTTCTATTTCTTTCTGGTTCAGTCTCGGAAGGTTGTGCATTTCTATGAATTTGTCCATTTCTTCCCGGTTGTCCATTTTATTGGCATATATTTGCTTGTAGTATTCTCTGATGATCCTTTGTATTTCTGCAGTGTCTGTTGTTACTTCTCCTTTTTCATTTCTAATTCTATTGATTTGAGCCTTCTCCCTTTTTTTCTTGATGAGTCTGGCAAATGGTTTATCAATTTTGTTTCTTCTCAAAGAACCAGCTTTTAGTTTTATTGATCTTTGCTATCGTTTCCTTCCTTTCTTTTTCATTTATTTCTGATCTGATATTTATGATTTCTTTCCTTCTGCTAACTTTGGGGGTTTTTTGTTCTTCTTTCTCTAATTGCTTTAGGTGTAAGGTTAGGTTGTTTGAGATGTTTCTTGTTTATTAAGGTAGGATTGTATTGCTATAAACTTCCCTCTTACAACTGCTTTTGCTGCATCCCATAGGTTTGGGTTGTCATGTTTTCATCGTCATTTATTTCCAGGTATTTTTTGATTTCCTCTTTGATTTCTTCAATGTCTCTTGGTTATTAAGTAGTGTATTGTTTAGTCTCCATGTGTTTGTATTTTTTACAGAGATTTTTATGTAATTGATATCTAGTGTCATAGAGTTGTGGTCAGAAAAGATATTTGATATGATTTCAATTTTCTTAAATTTACCAAGGCTTGATTTGTGACCCAAGATATGATCTCTCCTAGAGAATGCTCTATGAGCTTTTGAGAAGAAAGTGTATTCTGTTGTTTTTGAATGGAATGCCCTATAAATATCAGTTAAGTCCGTCTTGTTTAATGTATCACTTAAAGCTTGTGTTTCCTTATTTATTTCCATTTTGGATGATCTGTCCATTGGTGAAAGTGGGGTGTTAAAGTCCCGTACTATGATTGTGTTACTGTCGATTTCCCCTTTTATGGCGGTTAGTATTTGCCTTATGTATTGAGGTGCTCCTATGTTGGCTGCATAAATATTTGCAATTGTTATATCTTCTTCTTGGATTGATCCCTTGATCATTATGTAGTTTCCTTGTTTGTCTCTTGTAATAGTCTTTGTTTTAAAGTCTATTTTGTCTGATATGAGAATTGCTACTCCAGCTTTCTTTTGATTTCCATTTGCATGGAATATCTTTTTCCATCCCCTAACTTTCAGTCCGTATGTGTCCCTAGGTCTGAAGTGGGTCTCTTGTAGACAGCATATATACGGGTCTTGCTTTTGTATCCATTCAGCCAGTCTGTGTCTTTTGGTAGGAGCATTTAATCCATTTATATTTAAGGTAATTATCGATATGTATGTTCCTATTACCATTTTCTTAATGGTTTTGGGTTTGTTATTGTAGGTCTTTTCCTTCTCTTGTGTTTCCTGCCTAGAGAAGTTCCCTTAGCATTTGTTGTAGAGCTGGTTTGGTGGTGCTGAATTCTCTTAGCTTTTGCTTGTCTGTAAAGCTCTTAATTTCTCCGTCAAATCTGAATGAGATCCTTGCTGGGTAGAGTAATCTTGGTTGTAGGTTTTTCTCCTTCATCACTTTAAATATGTGCTGCCACTCCCTTCTGGCTTGCAGAGTTTCTGCTGAAAGATCAGCTGTTAACCTTATGGGGATTCCCTTATGTGTTATTTGTTGTTTTTCCCTTGCTGCTTTTAATATTTGTGCTTTGTATTTAATTTTTGGTAGTTTGATTAATATGTGTCTTGGCATGTTTCTCCTTGGATTTATCCTGTATGGGACTCTCTGTGCTTCCAGGACTTGATTAACTATTTCCTTTCCCATATTAGGGAATTTTTCAACTATTATCTCTTCAAATATTTTCTCACACCCTTTCTTTTTCTCTTTTTCTTCTGGGACCCCTATAATTTGAATGTTGGTGCATTTAATGTTGTCCCAGAGGTTTCTCAGACTGTCCTCAATTATTTTCTTTTTTTTTTTCTTTATTCTGCTCTGCAGTAGTTATTCCCACTATTTCATCTTCCAGGTCACTTATCTGTTCTTCTGCCTCACTTATTCTGCTATTGATCCCTTCTAGAGAATTTTTAATTTCATTTATTGTGTTGTTCATCACTGTTTGTTTGCTCTTTAGTTCTTCTAGGTCCTTGTTAAACGTTTCTTGTATTTTCTCCCTTCTATTTCCAAGATTTTGGATCATTTTTTTAATCATTATTCTGAATTCTTTTTCAGGTAGACTGCCTATTTCCTCTTCATTTGCTTGGTCTGGTGGGTTTTTACCTTGCTCCTTCATTTGCTGTGTGTTTCTCTGTCTTCTCATTTTGCTTAACTTACTGTGTTTGGTGTCTCCTTTTTGCAGCCTGCAGATTGGTAGTTCCCATTGTTTTTGGTGTCTGCCCCCAGGGGCTAACGTTGGTTCAGTGGGTTGTGTAAGCTTCCTGGTGGAGGGGACTAGTGCCTGTGTTCTGGTGGATGAGACTGGATCTTGTCTTTCTGGTGGGCAGGTCCATGTCTGGTGGTGTGTTTTTGGGTGTCTGTGGCCTTATTATGTTTTTAGGCAGCCTCTCTGTTAATGGGTGGGTTGTGTTCCTGTCTTGCTAGTTGTTTGGCATAGGGTGTCCAGCACTGTTGCTTGCTGATCGATGAGTGGAGCTGGGTCTTGGCATTGAGATGGAGATATCTGGGAGATTTTCACCGTTTGATATTATGTGGAGCTTGGAGGTCTCTTGTGGACCAATGTCCTGAACTTGGCTGTCCCACCTCTGAGGCACAGCCCTGATGTCTGGCTGGAACACCAAGAGCCTGTCCTCCACACGGCTCAGAATAAAGGGGAGAAAAAAAAAGAAGAAAGAAAGAAGAAGATAAAATAAAATAAAGTTATTAAAATAAAAAAGAAAAAATATTTATTAAAAAAATTTATTTAATGTAGAAAAAAAAAAGGAAAGAAAGAAGATAGCAACCAAACCAAAAAAGAAATCCACGAACGATAAGAAGCACTAAAAACTATATTAAAAAAAAAAAAAAACAGACAAACAGAACCCTAGGACAAATGGTAAAAGCAAAGCTATACAGAAAAAATCACACACAGAAGCATACACATACACACTCACAAAAAAGGAAAAAGGGAAAAATATATATATGTCATTGCTCCCAAAGTCCACCTCCTCAATTTGGGATGATTCGTTGTCTATTCAGGTATTCCACAGATGCAGGGTACATCAAGTTGATTGTGGAGATTTAATCCACTGCTCCTTCGGCTGCTGAGAGAAATTTCCCTTTCTCTTCTTTGTTCGCACAGCTTCTGGGGTTCCGCTTTGGATTTGGACCTACCTCTGCGTTTAGGTCACCTGAGGGCGTCTGTTCCAGCCCAGACAGGACAGGGTTAAAGGAGCAGCTGATTAGGGGGCTCTGGCTCACTCAGTCTGGGGAGAGGGAGGGGTACAGAATGCAGCGTGAGCCTGCAGCGGCAGAGGCTAGCATGACGTTGCACCAGCCTGAGGCATGCCGTGTGTTCTCCTGGGGAAGTTGTCCCTGGATCACGGGACCCTGGCAGTCTCGGGCTGTACATGCTTCCAGTAGGGGAGGTGTGGATAGTGACCTGTGCTTGCACACAGGCTTCTTGGTGGCTCCAGCAGCAGCAGCCTTAGCATCTCATGCCCGTCTCTGGGGTCCGCGCTGATAGCCGCGGCTCACGCCCATTTCTGGAGCTCCTTTAAGTGGCGCTCTTAATCCCCTCTCCTCACGCACCAGGAAACAAAGAGGCAAGAAAAAGTCTCTTGCCTGTTTGGCAGCTCCATACTCTTTCCTGGACTCCCTCCCAGCTAGCTGTGGCGCACTAACCCCCTTCAGGCTGTGTTCACGCAGCCAACCCCAGTCCACTCCCTGGGATCCGACCTCCGAAGCCTGAGCCTTAGCTCCCAGCCCCAACCCATCCCAGCGGGTGAGCAGACAGGCCTCTCGGCTGGTGAGTGCTGGTCGGCACCGATCCTCTGTGCGGGAATCTCTCTGCTTTGCCCTCTGCACCCCTGTTGTTGCGCTCTCCTCCGTGGCTCTGAAGCTTCCCCCCTCTGCCACCCGCAGTCTCCACCCATGAAGGGCCTTCCTAGTGTGTGGAAACCTTTCCTCCTTCACAGCTCCCTCCCACTGGTGCAGGTCCCGTCCCTATTCTTTTGTCTCTGTTTTTTCTTTTTTCTTTTGCCCTACCCAGGTATGTGGGGATTTTCTTGCCTTTTGGGAGGTCTGAGGTCTTCTGCCAGTGTTCAGCAGGTGTTCTGTAGGAGTTGTTCCACATGTAGATGTATTTCTTATGTATTTGTGGGGAGGAAGGTGATCTCCACGTCTTACTCTTCTGCCATCTTGAAGCTCCTTCTCTATAGCTACTTTTTTTTTTTTAAATTAATTAATTTATTTATTTATGGCTGTGTTGGGTCTTCGTTTCTGTGCGAGGGCTTTCTCTAGTTGTGGCAAGCGGGGGCCACTCCTCATCGTGGTGCGCGGGCCTCTCACTGTCGCGGCCTCTCTTGTTGCGGAGCACAGGCTCCAGACGCGCACGCTCAGTAGTTGTGGCTCATGGGCCCAGCCGCTCCACGGCATGTGGGATCTTCCCGGACCGGGGCACGAACCTGTGTCCCCTGCATTGGCAGGCGGATTCCCAACCACTGTGCCACCAGGGAAGCCCCCTCTATAGCTACTTTTAAATGTCATGGCCAAAGCAGATTTTTCTTGAGTTCCATTTTTCTTTGACTTTAGTGAAACATATCTTACGTTTATTTCTTCTTGAGGTTTTTATTGTTGCTTTCCCATTTTTATGGTCCCCAATTTGTTTCATGGGATTCTTTCATTATTTTTTTTACTAGTTTACTTATTTTAAAATGGCAGTACCATAGATGCTTGCTATTATTTTCACCTTGAATGTGGCCAAAGCATTGTCAGAATAATTGTTTTTAGGGTAAGATAGAATTTCAGTCTTTTTCATTTTCAAATTGAACACATATTAATCTTCTGAAATTTCTGGATTATAGTAGGAGATTAAAGAATGTAAAATGTGCTATTTAATCAAGCAGGATTAAACTTTTCTGATAGTTTATTTGAAAAACAATTCTGTTATGAATTCTTTTTTCTGAAAGGAGTTTAATCTTTAGTACATTTCCATTTTGTTAATTTCTCTACTCTTTTTTTAAAAGAATGCTTAAATACCTTCTCAGAAAAAATATGAAGTTTCTCTAGCATCAGAAATAAATGAGTTGTGCTTATCCATCATCACGTCCACATTTATTGAGCATCTACAATATGTCAAACAGTGTCAATGACTGAGGATAAGGAAGGGCTAAAAGTGCCTCTGACCAGTTTGATTTTAGATAGAAAAATTTCCTTGGTTTTAAATAAAATAGCATCAAATTCAATATGCTTGGTATTTGGGGTGTCAAAATACCCAGATATGGTGAGTCACTAGGAGATAGGGGCTACTTTGTTAAGTAGCCACTAAAGGTAAATAGATTTTACCTGGTGGCAATGGCGTTCTCTCCTTTGCCTGTTGTCCTTCACCTCTGCTCTCCTTACCCTTGTCCTTTGTCAATTGTCTGAAGTTCCTCGGGTTTCTTCAGAGGGCCTTTGTGTCCTGTTGCTTCTGTACCCTTTTGCTCACTCATGTATCATGCTGTTTTAAATTCTCTGTCTTATGTTAATTTACACTGTCTTTATATTCTTCCTGACAGTTTGTTTGTTGATTAATAACACTTTCTTAACCTCTGACCTCCTTTATTTAAAACTTATCAGTTTATTTGGACATAGAATTGCAAAGCTGATTTTCTGGTGCCAGTTTATAACTATATCTCCACCTACTAATCGCTATACCAACTCTCTCCTCCTGGTTTGACTTTGAAGTTCAGAGGAACTTGATAGCTGGGGATAAGATATACTTTAGACACCCCTTATCAGCTAATAAATGTAGTTTGTTCATTGGTTCACTATTTATATTTTCAGCAACTTTGTGTGTGTTATAGATTCTGTATTTTTTGGTAGAAATACCCATTGAATCTGATAAAGTCACTGTCTTCATAACGTTAAGCTCTCCTTTGTGGGGGAGAATAAACACAATGAACTGTACTAAATAATATAGTGTATAATAGTGATAAGTGCAATATTATAGTGTAAAGTAGGATAAAGGGACAGAGATTGATAGAAGTGAGAAAAGCTAATCTTCTATATTCTAATATTCTATAAAGAATAGTCAGGTGATTTCTCTCCCAAGAAGGACTTGACCCAGATGGACAGAGGGCAAATGCTCACGCAAAGAGCTGTATTCAAGAGACTGAAGAACATTTCAGCTGAAGGAAGAAGAACAAAAGCCCTGGGGTAGAAATGAAGGCAGTTATTTGTAGTATAAAAAGGAGTCTCATGGAATTGAATATAGAGTTGTAAGAACAAACAGAAAAAGACTTGAAATCTAACAGATATAAATGCCATTTTTAATTCCCATTTTGGAGATGTGAGCTTGATGTCTTTTAAAACACTACATGAATGCTGTCTGTTCATTCATATTGATTTTCCCTGGAGCACCATGTGATAATATAAGTATCGCAATTAACATATATTATTCTCTTATTTAGCCATCACAATATCTCTGAGATTATAAAAACAAATGTGCCAGTGCATTTTAAAGGTGAGGAGACAAAGGAGTTATGACTTATCTAACATTAAGAAATAAGCAGTACATTTGGAATTTGTTAGAGATACTTTGCACAAAAACTTAACTCTCTTGATCACTGGTTTCTATTGATACTATTTAGAAACACTGTTCAAAGAACCAAACTGGTATCATCACTTAACTTCATTAATGGTGACCCAATAACTCAAAATACCTTACTCATCATTAAATATAAGATGCAGTACACAAATTCAAGCTGGGGTCAAATGAGGTTTTCCTACCAGAGGCCTCAAATCAAGACTTGAGAACTGTGTGGGGAAACTTGCTTCTCTATGTGGTTTCAGAGTTCATTTAACAAGACACCTTCATACAGCATCTCAGTTTTGCTTAAGTTACCTTCCAAAGAGAGTATGTGAAAGAGAATGGCGTGTTTGCATCCAAGAAGCTAAGTTGTGAGTCCTGAGACTGCCCCAAAAGTGCATACCACCAAGTAGCAGGAATTGGAAGAAGACTTAACTCCTCTTCTAACTCATCCATCAGATAGCACAGTCCAGAGAGTCAGAGACAGATTCTCTGACTGTTGCTTTATCAAGAAGTTCAGACCCTCTACACTCCTAATGTAATCCAATATTAGGCCTCCACTGATTAAATCGACCACTCTTCCACCTCAGAGGAAGTATAGAGGTAAAGAGAAAGTTGCAAAGAGAAAGTGACTCAGAATTATCCTTTTGATAATTCTTCCTTTCAAAAGTAAAGTGGCTTGAGGTTGGGAGGAATACTGATTCCTCTTGACAGTACCAATATAATTTCTGAATAATACTCATTTTCTGTCTATTGATACTTGAATAATTATGTGCCATTATTTGTAATACAAAGTGGACATTCAAAGAAAATAATAGTTGAAGAGTGCCATGTGAGCAGCTAAATGACACACAGAAATTAGAGCCACAGTGTAAAGATAATTTAAACTCAGATTCAGAAGATCAGTTGTATTAGTCATGTATTTCTGCATATCAAATTACTCTAAAACTTAGTGTCATAAAACAGCAATATTTGTTATGTCACTTTCTGTTTTTCCAGGAATCTGAGCATGGTTTAGCTAGGTCCTATGGCTTAGAATCTCTCATAAGGCTTCAGTAGAAATGTCAGCTGGGCTACAGGCATCTTAACCCTTGGCTGAGGAAGGATCTGCATCCAGGCTCACTCACTTGGTTGTTGGTTGGGTTCAGTTCATGTGCTATCACAATAAGGGCCTCAATTCCTTGCTGCCTACTAGGCAGAGATTGCCTTTCATTCCTTGCCAAATGGGTCTCTTCATAAGGTCCTTGCAACATGGTAGCTTGCTTTATCAGAGCAAGCAAGTGATGAGAGAGGGAGAGAGAGGGAAGATGTGCAACCACTTCTCAACTTGCAAACAAGACTGTTTTCTCATCTGTTAAGTGGGGTCATAATACTTTCCTTAACAAGATCATGTTGTAAGAAGCATGGCAGGGTATGTATGTGAAAGCATGTTAAAAGCATCAACTAAAATGTAAAGAGAAATTAGCATTGCTGTTATTGGTATATTAGCAGCATAATTAAAAACTAAAAGTAGAACTACCATACGACCCAGCAATCCCACTACTGGGCATATACCCTGAGAAAACCATAATTCAAAGAGTCATGTACCACAATGTCCATTGCAGCTCTATTTACAATAGCCAGGACATGGAAGCAACCTAAGTGTCCATCAACAGATGAATGGATAAAGAAGATGTGGCACATATATACAATGGAATATTACTCAGCCATAAAAGGAAACGAAATGGAGTTATTTGTAGTGAGGTGGATGGACCTAGAGTCTGTCATACAGAGTAAAGTAAGTCAGAAAGAGAAAAACAAATACTGTATGCTAACACATATATATGGAATCTTAAAAAAAACAAGAAAAAAGGCTATGAAAAACCTTGGGGCAGGACAGGAATAAAGACACAGATGTAGAGAATGGACTTGAGGACACGGGGAGGGGGAAAGGTAAGCTGGGAGAAAGTGAGGGAGTGGCATGGACATATATACACTACCAAATGTAAAATAGATAGCTAGTGGGAAGCAGCTGCATAGCACAGGGAGATCAGCTCGGTGTTTTGTGACCACCTAGAGGGGTGGGATAGGGAGGGTGGGAGGGAGATGCAAGATGGAGGAGATATGGGAATATATGTATATGTATAGCTGATTCACTTTGTTATAAAGCAGAAACTAACACACCATTGTAAAGCAATTATACTCCAATAAAGATATTTAAAAAAATTATAGTCTAATAGTGGTATTATTGAAGTAACATATATGGGATGAGGTTTGAATAAGGAGCTTGCAAAGCAATATTGTAGATTTTACCAGTAGAAGCTAAAGATGAAACCCTGGTTTTTGGAAAATGTGTGGTTTTTAAAATATTCAGTAGAGTGAGGGAAACATTCATTCATTTATTTCAGATATTTTTGAGCACCATTGCAGTGCCAATCAAATTAAATGTGGTTCAGCTATAAATCTAAAGTCAGTTTAATTTTCCTTGTGTGTTAGGAACAGAACTGAGGGGTTAATAAATGCCTCAAAAGAATATTAGAATTAACCTAAAGCAAACCTCATGCTTTATACAAGTGGAGAGAGGCAGAGTTAAAAGTTTACCTAGATCTTACAGTAAGCAAGCATCACAGTCATCCCTAGAATCCTGGCCTCCGGTATCTAGGCCAATATTTTCTTTTAAGAAAGAGAGTTGTTTGTATTCCTAGAATTTTTCCCTGTTGAATATTTTATTATTTCTAACAGAAAAACAATGAACAGTTATAAAGAACAGTGGAAGAAATAGAATGAATATTTCATTTGAACAGCATAGATTCAGATTTTTAAAAAATTATTTTTAGTGTAATTCTATCTTCTAAAAAATGTTTTTGGATATTAAAAAAAAATTCTATGCTAGTATTTTTCCCTATATGAATAAAAATTGTACTGAAAGTGTTGAAAACCTTTGGCATTAAAGTAAAGCACTATTTGTTATAGGTATCACAACGAAACTATAGATATTACTGTACTTTTCACTTGCACCAGAGTCCTTCATGAGAGCCAAGAATGAAAATACTTATTTATACTTTGCTATTTATAGAAGATTTTGGAACATGCATGAGTGTTTCCACGATAATAGGTATACATTAGCATGGGTATTTGAATTCTGGGTTAAAAATGGTTCTTATCAGTGGCTTCCAGGTCAAATTAATCTGGGAAGCTTTGAATGACACTGATACCTTGGTCCCAAATAAATCAGAACCACTGGGGTTGCAGTCAATATATCAGTAATGTAAAAGTTCTTTAGGTGATTGTAACACACAGCTAGGGTTGAGAATTCGTGGGTTATAATAAAGAAGATACTAATGTAATCTCCAAAAAAATGACATCTTCATTCTTTAGTATTCAAAGACATTTACAGTTACTTTCTCTTATAGAGAGCTCTTTTGGACTAATGGGTTTCGATGGCTTGTAAAGCGTTTCAACATCAAGTTATCTAATTAATGATGTGTCATCACCTGCCAACATGAAATAGGTGTTATGTTTCTAACAGCAAATGCTAGATTAATGTCATTTTAGTCACAAGAAGTTCAAAATCAATTTCAATGCTAATCAGTGGTTGAAAGAATAGATTAGAAATGCAGCAAATGCCATTACCCTTTCAAGCGATTCTTTTTATGCGATGCTCCCTGCTGAAATGAATAAGGTTGTGAGGCTATGATACCATAAAGCAAGGTATCAGACTCAAAGATAGAATAATAGGAAAAAAAAAAGACCCTAGGAAAGAAAAACTTAAGTTAAAAATTTCTTAATGAATTTTTTTTTGCCTACAATAAACTATCGTTTCAGCAATAGAGTGAATACATTACTATTTAAAATAAGAATTTCTTCCATATTAACATTTAGAAGTCGACATATATGATTTTTGAAGATTTTTGTGTGAAATCATTTTGACTTTAATAGAAAATTCTTAAATTCAAAATTGTTTTTGTCTCTATGGCATAATGTTACTTTAGACTGATATTGCTGTATCTGCCTCAACTGTATTATTTAAGTAACCTAATCAATAGAGAGAAGGCAGCATCACAATAATATTCCTAAGTGAAAATATGATCTTATCACTCTAGTTCAATGGTAATATATAAAGGATTTTTCATGACAGATCTATCATTTCCAGAATAGGTTTGAAAGATATTCTGTAATTATAGTTAGTTTGTACATCCAAAAATATTATCTTGAAGAGAAATTCAGATCAATACAAGGAGATTTTCAGTTGAAGAAACTTGAAGTATTTAAAAATTTGATTAAGAATTAAATCTCTTTGCATGGTATTTACTGTAGGAAGCTTTAGCAGAAAAAGTAAAAATATTTTAACTTTCTCATTTTGTTTAGAATTCTAGTATAAATCCATGAGTTTTTTTTTTTTTAGAAGGAATGCTACCCAGCTCTTAAGGCTCAACTGACCCTTTCAGTCAACTGGTTCTTTTTATTTATTTATTTATTTATTTTTGGCTGTGTTGGGTCTTCGTTTCTGTGTGAGGGCTTTCTCCAGTTGCGGCAAGCGGGGGCCACTCTTCATCGCGGTGCGTGGACCTCACACTATCGCAGCCTCTCCCGCTGCAGAGCACAGGCTCCAGACGCACAGGCTCAGTAGTTGTGGCTCACGGGCCCAGCTGCTCCACGGCATGTGGGATCTTCCCAGACCAGGGCTCGAACCCGTGTCCCCTGCAGTGGCAGGCAGACTCTCAACCACTGCGCCACCAGGGAAGCCCAAGCCATGAGTTTTATATAATAAATTCAAATATAGATTAGAAGTTGAACCAGAAAGCAAAATGATTTTTTTCTCAAAGTGAACAAAATATATTGAGGATATTATCTGTGTAGATGCATAGTAGATAAAATGCAGTGTATTTCTTCATATTGGCAATATACCCTGACTTATTTTAAACCAGAGTATATATTGCTTGTATTGGGTTCTTGGGCATTTCCTATAATGTGTACTCACTTTTGAGCAATGTCTTCTTAATATGATCATTGTGCAGGGATAAGAGCCAAATAAGAGTATAATTGAAAGAAAATGTCAGGCACTGTCTTAACCCATCTCCAGTTTTAAACCATGGATCGCATTATGGCCATGCCCTTGTTTTATTTCTTGTAGCAAAGCTAGATTTTATTTCATGGCTTTCTTTACTAAAAAGAAGTTCTCATTTTTATCAACTAATTTTTGACCCAGTATCAGTTGTCTTTTCCATCCTAATGCCGTATTGACTCTCTATTCCCTTTTATTCTTCATTGCAAAATGGGCAATTTTTTGCTTAGTTATAAGTTTCTTATAATGCTTTTCAAGCACAGCTAATAACAAAAAGCACATGCTATCAACAAGCTGTTTTTAACCTCTCAAAACCCACCACCCTATGGTAAATTAGCTGTATTATATGTCTTCCAGTTTTTTACCAGTGTATTGTACTGATTATTTTCCACTACAGATATAGATACTGTCCCATACTCTTAACTTTTTCCCCACAGTACCAAATGCCTAACCCCTAAAACAATGCCACAAATAATTAGATTTTAATTTCTGAGACAGCAATCCACTCACAGGTACAAATTTCTCTTTGGGACAGAATGGGCTAAATTATGCTGTTTTTAAAAACACCATGAAAATCTCTTTTTTAAAAAAACAATAGACTTTTTTTGAGAAGTTTTATATTTACAGAAAAATTGAACAGAAAATACAGAAAGTTCTCATGTCCCCTCCCCCACTCAGAATTTCCTCTATTATTATCTTCCATTAGCATTGTACCTTCCTTAACAATTGATGAACAAACGTTGATATGTTACTATTAACTAAAATCTATACATTAGGATTCAGATTTTTGTTTTGTATAGTTCCATGGGTTTTGACAAATATATACAATACAACTGCTATTATAGTACCATACAGAATACTTTCGCTGCTCTAAAAACCCTGTGTTCCACCTATTCATCTTCCTGCCCTCCATCCAAGCCCCTGGCAACCACTGATGTGTTTATAGTCTCTATAGTTTTGCCTTTCACAGAAGGTCATATAGTTGGATTCATACAATATGTAGTCTTTTCAGATTGGCTTCTTGCATGTAGCAATATGCATTTAAAATTCCTCCATGTCTTTTCTTGGCTTGAGAGTTTATTTCATTTTATTGTTGAATAACATTCCATTGTACTGATGTGCTATAGTTTGTCAATTCACCTTTTGAAGGACATATCAGTTGCTTCCAAGTTTTGGCAATTATGAATAAAGATGCTTTATACAGTCCAGTGCAGGTTTTTGTGTGGACACAAGTTTTCAACTCATTTTGGTAAATACTTTGGAGTGTGGTCGCTAGATAACATGATAAGACTGTTTAGCTTTGTAAGAAACTGCCAGGCTGTATTCCAAAGTTTCTGTACCTTTTTGCATTCCCACCAGCAACAGATGAGATTTCCTGTTGCTCCATATTTTGCAAGCAATTGATGTCAGTGTTTTGGATTAGCCATTCTAATAAGTGTTTAGTTGTATCACATTATTGTTTTAATTTGTAATTCCCTAATGACATATGTTAAACATCTTTTAATATGCTTATTTAACATTGATATATCGTCCTTGGCAAGGTATGTGTTCTCATCTTCTGCCATCCTGTATTCTGTTCTTTGCATATTTGGATACAAGTGCTTTTTCAGATACATTTTGCAAATATTTTTTCCCAGTCAGTGGCTTGTCTATGAATTCTCTTAACAGTGTATTTGTAGGGAAGAAATTTTTGCTTTTAATAAAGTCCAACATATCAATTTTTCTTTCATGTATAGTGCTTTTGCTTGTATATAAAAGTCATCTTCAAACTCAAGATCACTTAGATTTTCTCCTATATTCTTGGAGTTTTATAGTTTTACATTTTAAATTGATGATCCATTTGAGTTAATTCTTGTGAAATTTGTAACATGTGTCTAGATTGTTTTTTTTTTCATGTGTATGTCCATTTTTTCCACCATTTTTCTGGTTAGACTCCTTTATCACCTTTCCTCTTTCATCGAAAATCAAATAAAAAATGTTGTCTATATTTGTGTGGATCTATTTTGGGGCTCTCTGTTCTGTTCCATTGATCTATATGTCTATTCTTTCACCAATACCACAGATTCTTCATACTATAGCCTTATAGAAAGTCTCAAAATCTGGTAGTGTCATTCCTTTGATTTGATTCTTCTTCTTTCATATTGTGTTGGTTATGCTGAGTCTTTTGCATCTCTCTGTAAACTTTAGAATATGTTTCTTGATAGCCACAACAGCATAATACACGTACACATTATGGGTCATTATGAGAAGTTGACCCCTTTATCATTATTTAGTATCCCCTTCTATCTCTGACAATTTTCCTTGCTGTGAAGTTGGATTTGTCTAAAATAAATATATTTTCTCCAGTTTTGTTTTGTTTAGTCTTAGCATGGTATCTTCCTCTATTCCTTTACTTTTTATCTATATTTGTCCTTATATTTAAGGTAGACTTCTTGTAAACATGTAGTTGGGTCTGGGGTTTTTGTTCGTTTTTTAATCTACTGTGATAGTCTCTGTCTTTTCATTGGCAAACTTATAGCATTCACATTTTAAATGATTATTTATATAATTGGTTTCTACAATATTTTTAAACTAATTCTTGATCTTTTTCTTTTTTTTCTTCCACTCTTTTTCTACATTCTCTGGTTTTAATTTATTATTTTCTATGACAGCATTTTTCCCCTCTCTTAGCATATCAACTATACATCTTTAAAAAAAAAAATTTAGTGGTTGCCCTAGAGTGTGAAAGATGCATTTACAACTAATAATTTCACTTTCAGATAACATTATACTATTTCACTGGTAGTGCAATTACTTCATAAAAATATTCCCAGTTCCTCCCCCAATCCCTTTAAAATTCCTGTCATTCATTTCATTTCTCTATAAAGTATAATCGCCTAATTCATTATTGCTATGAATTGCTATTATTAGCAATTATTAGCAAAAAATATTGCTATTATTTTGAGCAATCAAGTGAGAAGAGTATTAGGTATATAAAACCCATTGAAGATTCACAGAAATTGAGTAGCTTAACCTCTGGTCTAAGCAAGCAAATTGATAACACTTTTAAATCTTAGTCAGCTCACCACTGTATCCAGCAACATCAAACATCTAAAAATCATCTTTATATTTAATGATGTGGACCGTGTATCAGTATGATTCAAATTAAAGTGTTGTCTTGGTGTATCTGTAAGAGCACTCAAAGCATACAAGTTTTCTTTCATTACCTCAAATTATTACTTCGATGATTTCTCTTCAAAATGAAACATGACTTTTCATAAACTAACAATACTTCTGAGAAGATTATTAATAGTACTGATTTTAGTCATGTGTAATATGTGGCGAATTTGAAATTATCAGTTTCAAAATTCAGTAATAGAATGCATGAAATACACTTTCAGTTAAAGTTAGGTGTGATTCTTGGGCATCTTTGAGAAAACCAAGTTTGTTTGTTTGTTTGTTTTTTAAATTAGAGTGTGAACGTTATCACTTAAGATAACCGAGAAAAAGAAATCCAGGATATGGTTACAAGTTAGGAGCTGTTCAAAGAGATAAAGAATTCCTTATTCTATGAAATAATCACTTTGTATCCATTTACATTTTTCTGAAATGTTTTGGTGACAGGTCATTCCTGGTTTGTTTCTAAACCTTAGAATCTCAAATGTAGACAGAGAATTTCCAAATAATTTTTTTTTAAATGTATCATTTTTATATTCTGATTCAAGTGAAATGCAGTGCAATCTTAGTCAAAAAATGTCCAGAAATTTGAAGTTTTTGGTAACCATATATTGCCTATAGAAGAAAACTATAAAAACTGAATATTTTTAATTTTCATCTCATTTCAGTAGCTTGGAAGTCCATTTCAAAAATCTTTGCAGTCATTTTTGGCATTCTAGCTTCCATTTCTTTTATGGAAATGGTACTTCTACTTTAGTACAATGCTACTATAAAAGCATTTATGATTCAGGTAAATATCTCATAAATGATTTTGTATAAATACCCCTAGTAGTAGTTATACTAGTGCATATAGCAAGTTTTAGTATGTCTTTTGGTTTCCAGATTCTATAAAATTAAAGCAGTAAATAAAATAATGGAAAAAATATTTTCATACTCTGAATACTGTGGTGATTATTAAACAACCATGATGAAAGACCCAACTACTCTGAACAAAGAATATAACATGTCACCATGGACAATTATGGCAAATTAATTCCATAGTAACACATAATTTTTCAATAAAGAATAATTATTGTTTTATTCTTGTAGTTCATGACTCAGTATAAGCTCATAAATTGGGCTCTATTAACTGTAAAATGATCTTTGGTTTCCTTTAATAATAAAAATCCATTTTAGTGTAATTTCACATGTATATTAAACAAGATGTATGAGTATATTGATACTTAACACAGTATCTGTAACTGTAATTGTTTAGTGACACTTTTTTAGAACACATTAACTTTTTTTTTTTAACATCTTTATTGGAGTATAATTGCTCTTTACAATGGTGTGTCAGTTTCTGCTTTATAACAAAGTGAATCAGTTATACATATACATATGTCCCCATATCTCTTCCCTCTTGCATCTCCCTCCCTCCCACCCTCCCTATCCCACCCCTCTAGGTGGTCACAAAGCACCGAGCTGATCTCCCTGTGCTATGCAGCTGCTTCTCACTAGCTATCTATTTTACATTTGGTAGTGTATATATGTCCATGCCACTCTCTCACTTTGTCCCAGCTTACCCTTCCCCCTCCCTGTATCCTCAAGTCCATTCCCTAGTAGGTCTGCATCTTTATTCCCGTCTTGCCCTTAGATTCCATATATATGTGTTAGCATACAGTATTTGTTTTTCTCTTTCTTACTTACTTCACTCTGTATAACAGACTCTAGGTCCATCCACCTCACTACAAATAACTCAGTTTCATTTCTTTATATGGCTGAGTAATATTCCATTGTATATATGTGCCACATCTTCTTTATCCATTCATCTGTTGATGGACACTTAGGTTGCTTCCATGTCCTGCTATTGTAAAGAGAGCTGCAATGGACATTTTGGTACATGACTCTTTTTGAATTATGGTTTTCTCAGGGTATATGCCCAGTAGTGGAATTGCTGGGTTGTATGGTAGTTCTATATTTAGTTTTTTAAGGAACCTCCATACTGTTCTCAGTAGAGGACACATTAACTTTTGATTGAAATATGTTCTTTTTTAAACCAGATTTTTATCCACAGTAAAAGAAAATTACATATCCAATTTAAAAAGATAATCTTTCATTGAACTAACTTAGTAAAAATGAAAAAAATGAAATGAAAAAAATCAAAAAGAATTACTTTGTAGTGATAATGAATATTTAATGCCATTTTGAAAAGTAGAAGAGGAAGCTCTCACTCTTTAAGAAGCTAATTTTTATTTCCTGAACTAAGAAAAAAGTAAGTGAATAGATCACCTGTGGTTTATCAATTGCACTATTCTTGTTGTTCTTGCCAAACATATTCTGTATCTGCAATAGCATTGCTTCCTTAGAAATCCTGTAAAAGTGTAATATACACTTTATGCATATGGTTTTTTGTTTTTTGGTTTTTTTGGTAGATTCTTCTGAAGCTCTTTTTTTTTAACATCTTTATTGGAGTATAATTGCTTTACAGTGGTGTGTTAGTTTCTGCTATATAACAAAGTGAATCAGCTATATATATACATATATCCGCATATCTCCTCCCTCTTGCGTCTCCCTCCCACCCTCCCTATCCCACCCCTCTAAGTGGTCACAGACACTGAGCTGATCTCCCTGTGCTATGCAGCTCCTTTCCACTAGCCATCTGTTTTACATTTGGTAGTGGATACATGTCCATGCCACTCTCTCACTTCGTCCCAGCTTACGCTTCCCTCTCCCCGTGTCCTCAAGTCCATTCTCTATGTCTGCATCTTTATTCCTGTCCTGCCCCTAGGTTCTTCAGAACGTTTTCCTTTTTTTTTTAGATTCCATATATATGTGTTAGCATACAGTATTTGTTTTTCTCTTTCTGACTTACTTCACTCTGTATGACAGTCTCTAGGTCCATCCACCTCACTACAAATAACTCCATTTCGTTTCTTTTTATGGCTCAGTAATATTCCATTGTATATATGTGCCACACCTTCTTTATCCATTCATCTGTCAGTGGACACGTAGGTTGCTTCCATGTTCTGGCTATTGTAAATAGAGCTGCAATGAACATTGTGGTACATGACTCTTTTTGAATTCTGGTTTTCTCAGGGTATATTTCCAGTAGTGGGATTGTTGGGTTGTATGGTAATTCTATTTTTAGATTTTTAAGGAACCTTCATACTGTTTTCCATAGTGGCTGTATCGTTTTACATTCCCACCAACTGTGCAAGAGGGTTCCCTTTTCTCCACACCCTCTCCAGCATTTATTGTTTCTAGATTTTTTGATGATGGCCATTCTGACTGGTGTGAGGTGACACCTCATTGTAATTTTGATTTACATTTCTCTAACGATTAGTGATGTTGAGCATTCTTTCATGTGTTTGTTGGCAATCCGTATATCTTCTTTGGAGAAATGTGTATTTAGGTTTTTGCCCATTTTGGGATTGGGTTGTTTTTGTTTTTGATATTGAGCTGCATGAGCTGCTTGTATATTTTGGATATTAATCCATTGTCAGTTCCTTCATTTGCAAATATTTTCTCCCAATCTGAGGGTTGTCTTTTCTTCTTGTTTATGGTTTCCTTTGCTGTGCAACAGCTTTTAAGTTTCATTAGGTCCCATTTGTTTATTTTTGTTTTTATTTCCATTTCTCTAGGAGGTGGGTCAAAAAGGATCTTGCTGTGATTTATATCATGGAGTGTTCTGCCTCTGTTTTCTTCTAAGAGTTTTGTAGTGTCTGGGCTTACATTTACATCTTTAATCCATTTTCAGTTTATTTTGTGTATGGTGTTAGGGAGTGTTCTATTTTCATTCTTTTACATGTAGCTGTCCAGTTTTCCCAGCACCACTTACTGAAGAGGCTGTCTTTTCTCCATTGTATATTATTGCCTCCTTTATCAAAAATAAGGTGACCATATGTGTGTGGGTTTATCTCTGGGCTTTCTATCCTGTTCCATTGATCTATATTTCTGTTTATGTGCCAGTACCATACTCTCTTCCTGTAGCTTTGTAGTATAGTCTGAAGGCAGGGAGCCTAATTCCCACTGTTCCGTTTTTCTTTCTCAAGATTGCTTTGGCTATTCGGGGTCTTTTGTGTTTCCATACAAATTGTGAAATTTTTTGTTCTCGTTCTGTGAAAAATGCCATTGGTAGTTTGATAGGGATTGCATTGAATCTGTAGATTGCTTTGGGTAGTATAGTCATTTTCACAATATTGATTCTTCCAATCCAAGAACATGGTATATCTCTCCATCTACTTGTATCATCTTTAATTTCTTTCATCAGTGTCTTATAGTTTTCTGCATACAGGTCTTTTGTCCCCTTAGGTAGGTTTATTCCTAGGTATTTTATTCTTTTTGTTGCAGTGGTAAATGGGAGTGTTTCCTTAATTTCTGTTTCAGATTTTTCATCATTAGTGTATAGGAATGCAAGAGATTTCTATGCATTAACTTTGTATCCTGCTACTTTACCAAATTCATTGATTAGCTTTAGTAGTTTTCTGGTAGCATCTTTAGGATTCTCTATGTATAGTATCATGTCATCTGCAAACAGTGACAGTTTTACTTCTTTTCTGATTTGTATTCCTTTTATTTCTTTTTCTTCTCTGATTGCTGTGGCTAAAACTTCCAAAACTATGGTGAATAATAATGGTGAGAGTGGGCAACCTTGTCTTATTCCTGATCTTAGTGGAAATGGTTTCAGTTTTTCACCATTGAGAACGATGTTGGCTGTGGGTTTGTCATATATGGCCTTTAGTATGTTGAGGTAAGTTCCCTCTATGCCTACTTTCTGGAGGGTTTTTATCATAATGGGTGTTGAATTATGCATATGGTTTTGAACTTCTTCCTTCTTTCATATTTGACCAAAGAAATACCATGTTTTCTCCAAAGATATTTTGTTTTCCTTGTGCGCACACGGAAACTTATTTTCCAGCCTCCACCCTTCTTCTCATTAAGTTAGGTGTTACTATGTGACCAATTTCAGTTACTAAAATGTGAGAAGAAGGGATATTCACCACAGCCAAATTTGGAATGTAATTTCTCGCTTACACAGTCCTCCATTTTCTGTCAATCCCTCTGCTGATATCTCCTGGGCCATGTGTTAACGAGATCTACGTCACAAAATGAACAGATGGACAGGGTATGTTTTCCTTATGGCAACCATATGAGATATTGAATGAATACTGAAAGTTGAATAATCAATTTTCAGTGTTAATTCACTGAGAATTTGGATTTTTTTAAATACAACAGCTAGCATTATGTACCTAAAGCCTACATAACCTCATTAAATTTAATAAGATTTTAGATACAGTGTAATAGAATGTAATTTATTCAGTGTATTTAAGAGATGTAGTTGAAATTGAGCTTTAAATTTATATTTCAAGGAAAGTTTAGTGACTGTAAAAACATCTAGTTTTTGCTAATGTAATGCATCTGTATTTATTATTATAACAAAAAAATCCATATTATCCTATAATTATAGTATTACCCATAGTTGTTATATAGGCTATAGTATTACCCATAGTTTTTATATAGACAAGCTACATAGGCATTGTACTCTGATTAATAACTCTCTGTATGTATGATAACTCATAGATAACACAAATTGAGTTTGCTGGTCTGCTTATATTTTAGCTAAAATAGAGGTCATTTTAAGGATTATATAAAATAGAGTAAATATAAAACTTCCTCTTACTCTCATAATTTTAATAAACTTATTAAATCATAATATGTAGCCTTGGAAACACTTTTGATCTATTTTCAATTTAACATCATTAATAATGAAGAATCAGAGTTACTTTGTATACTTGAATGTTATCTTTAGCCTGCAAATTTACTTATAATAGGTGACACTTCTACAAATCAAATGTAATCTATACTGAGATACCACTGATAGAGCCTCAATTTAAGAAATTATTTATGGTTTAGGGAATTACATAATGTGGGTTTTTTGCCATGAGAAATAATAAGCTTAATGTATGTTGTATGTGTAGAAATAAGTTAGGGATAGATGAAAACAATGGTTTTCACAGCAGTGAAGTGTTAGCCATTTCAGTAGGGTTTTTCTTTTCAGTAGAGTTTTTAAATGTGATTTTTAGTCAAAGTAATTCTGTATGTGTAATTGTCCCCAAGGAACAAAATATATTTTCTGTTTTATAATATTACTTTGTTCATAGAGAAAACCCCAATATAGTTATATATGTACTTCATGCCATAATGTTATGAATGTTCAAGTGTAGTGTAATCTACTCAGCCACACATAGCATGTCCAATATATATAATGCTGCTCAATATAAGTTATTATAAATACCATATATATACAGTCTTGTTTGTAAAGACTTATCAAAAGTAACTAATAGATATATTTCCACAGCCAACTTTGTGGTGAGTGGTTCAAATCATACTTGTGTCTTAATTAGATAGAAAAAGGGACAGAATGTACTCTAATTTAAAAAGAGCACTCTCCATGGGAAAAAAAATGATCTTGCACCAGGTAATTAGGCATATTTCCATTGCTGGAACGGCTCTAAAAATTTATCTCAGGCACTAGTAAAATGAAAATTCTTCAACATAAACATCGGCCGAACAATGCTTTTTGTTATGGGTGATGCAGAGAATGAAAGCTGTATCATGTCCATATTTATCTTCCCAGAAAGTTCTGTAGTTTTTCTACAACTCAGAGAACTTGTGTAAAAAGCTTTTGTTTTTACACTTTACTCTGAGTATGAAGCCTAATTATAATATTGTTTCTTTTTCTATTTGAATGTGTCAGTTTTCATATTATGACTTTCACACCTGTACTAGCTAAGATTAAACAACCATGTCATCTGAGACCACCCAGCAACTAAACTGTGAAGATTAATTTCAATTTCACCTAAACTCATCCCCATGCTGCTTTTCTATTACTCCCATACCAGGATATATGTGACTTTCACCTACCAAATGGCTTATTTATTATTGTAGACAATATTCTAAAGGGTTGTTGTAACAAACTCTCATATTTCTGTATAACTTTAATAAACACATTTTATGTTTGAGGGAAGGGTATTATAAAATTTTCATGCTTCTCTTTGACATATATTTAACTGAATTTCTTTGATAAGTATTAAACTCTAAAAAGTATTAAGGTTAGCAGTCAATATGTGTGGTAATATTACATAATAAACATTATTTTTAGGAAAATTTTAAAAATTAATGAAGTAAAAACTGACAAAACTAAAAGAAGAAATTTTAAAAATCTACACAGTTGGAGATTTAATCATTCTATCTTCATTAATTGATACACCAAAACCAGACTGATAGACATTACCAGGAAACTGCAGCTCAATATGAACGTGTGTGTGTGTGTGTGTGTGTGCACATGCATACATATGGACATGTCTATAAAATATTTCATAAAACAGTATTTAGAATCCACCAGTACAGAAAAATTATATCATGACCAAGCGGAACTTATTCCTGGAATTCAAGATTGTTTTAACTTTGAAAACCAATCAGTGTAATCCATCATGTTAATAAATCAGAACAAAAGCAATCATTTCACTAAATGCAGATAAATCATCTGAAAAAATTCAACGATGTATGTGATAAGAATTCTCAGAAAACTGAGATAAGAGGAACTCCCTCAACCTGATAAGGTATAGCTAAAAAAAAAAAAAGAAAATAGAGCTAGCATTATGCTTAATGATAAATATAAAAAGCTTTCTGCTTAAGATCATGAACAAGTCAAGGATGAACATCTTCACTATTTCTAGTCAGTGTTGTACTATGATCCTAGACAAAGCAACAAACCAGAGAGGGAGAGAGAGGGAGATTGAGAGGAAGGGAGAGAGAGAGAGAGAGAATGGGAAAGAGGAAAAGGAGACAGAGAGAGCATGCAGATTGGAACAAAAGACTAAACCTCTTTTGTTTGCAGAGGATATGATCATGTATGTATGTGGAAAATCCTAAGGACTCTACAAAAAGTTACTGGATCTAATAAATTCTAATACGGTTTATCACATCATAAAATGCTGTCAACATATGAAAAGCAATTATTTATACAAACAATTAGAAATTGAATTTTAAAAAACTATCACTTAAGTAAATTTTAATGACATGAAATATTTAGGAATAAATTTAACAATATATGTGCAAGCTCCATAAACTTAAAACTACAAAATACTGTTGACAGAAAGTAACAAATACTGAAATAAGCCTTGTTATTGGTTTGGAAGACTCAGTATGGTTATTATACAATTTACCCTCACATAGATAATCTATAGATTACTTGCAATGCCAACAAAAATCCCAGCAAAGTCTGTAGAAATCAACAAAGTTATTCCAAATGTTTATGGAAATTCTAAGAATATAGTTTAGTCAAAACAGTTTTGAAAACAAAGAACAGATTTAGAGAACTAACACTACCTAATTCACTGGCATACTGTAAAACTACATTAATCAATACAGTGCAGTATTGGTATAAGTATAGACATATGGATCAATGAAACACAATACAGTCCAGAAATAGACCCACACTTATACAGTCAATTGATTTTAAACAAATATGTGGAAGTAATTCAATGAAGGAAAGGCTACACTTTTCAACAAATTTTGCTGGAAAAACTGGACATTCATATAGGCAAAATAAACCTTGAACCACACATTACACCATACACCAAAATTATCTTGAAAATAGATCACAGAACTAAATTTAAAAGCTAAAATTATAACATTTCTAGGGGAAAATAGTGGCGAAAATCTTTTGAGATATTAGGTTAGGAAAAGATTATATTTAACCAGACCACAAAAAGCATGAACTATTAAAAACATTGTTAACAATTTTATCATCAAAATTTAAAGCACCTTCTCCTTAACTTCTCTTTGTATGTATGCATGTGTATATATATGTATCAATATATGTATATATATTTCAAACTTGTATCTAGAATAATTTTTTAATCTTACAGTATACTAAAACACAACTAACCCAGTTATAAATAGGCAAATGTTTGGAACAGGTACTTGACAAAAATAGGTATACTGATAGATAATATGTTTATAGAAAGACATTCAATATCACTAGTCATGAGATAAATGCAAATTAAATCTATAATGAAGTACCACTATAAACCCATTAGAATGGCAAACATTAAAAAGGTGGAAAATATTAAGGATTGATGAGGACGTAAAGTAACAGGAATCCTTTGGAAAGAGTTTGGAAATTTCTTTTAAAGTTAAGTATACACTTACCATAAAACCTAGTACTCCTACAGAGATTTATTCAGAAGAAATGAAAACATATGCCCATAAAGATGAATACATACTAGATGAGTCCATTGATATGAAAATATAAAACTAGCAAAACTAATCCATAGTAATAGAAATGAGATCGCTGCTTTCCTGGGCCAAGCAATTTGTGGGGAAGCAAAGTGGTGGTGGTGGTGTGGGGACATAGTCTTGAAATGGACCAGAAAGAATTCAATATTTGGGTTAATGGAATTCTTTTGTTTTTTTGGTGGTGGTTACTTGGATATGTAAATATGTCACTTCTAAATGTACATGTACTTAAAATGGGTTTATTTGACTCAGACAATGTGATATGCATAAAATGTCAAAGTGAGACCAGATTTCATTAAATGCTTTCAAAAGAACCAGTTTTACAACTCTTAAAAAGCAAAATTTTATCACTCCAAAAGAGAAAAAGATACTAAAATAATGACGAGTAGATTTTTAATTGGAAAATTATTTAAAGAAAATTATTCCCATATTATAAACCCCCCTCCTACTACCATATCCATACACTAAGGAGAGAATGGGTGGAGCGGTCTTTAAATGTAAAGTGAAAGGGACCACATGGAGAGCTTGGTTAGATGTTGTTATGGGTTGAATTGTGTCCTCCAAAAAGATGCATTGACATCTTAGCCCCAGGTAATTATGAATGTCACCTTACTTGAAATAGGGTCTTTGCAGATGTAGTCAAATTAAGATGAGGTTATTAAGGTGGTCTCTGATTCAATATAACTGGTGTCCTTACAAGAAGAGGGAAAGGGACACACAGGCACACAAGAAGGGAGTGCAATGGGATGACAGAGGCTGAGACTAAATGCAGCAACCATAAGCCTAGGAATGTCAAGGATTGCTGGCAAGCCACCAGAAGCTAGAAAAAGATGCGGAAACCTTTCTCCCTGTTTTCAGGGGGAGCATGACCCTGTCAACGCCTTGATTTCAGAATTCTAGTCTTCAGAACAGTGAGACAATAAATTTCTATTGTTCTTAGTCACTCAGTTTGTGGTTCTTTGCTACAACAAGCCTAGGAAATGAATAAAGATATTTTCTTTAACTGAGATTATAAATTTCATAGAGGAAATCTAAGAGTATGAGATATTTTGATTAGCTATTCCAATGATTGGAGTATGGAGCAAGCTGCTTCTGTGTTGGATTCAGCTTTTATTCGTATAGTTAATCAGGCTAAAGACTGTGTAAATGTTCCTTGTGGACCACATGTAGTCCATTTGGGAGATAACCAGGATGGGGTGAAGTCCTGCCCAAGTCAACAGGATTGTCTTCAGGGAAGACAAAGAAATTGTATGGTGTATTGCTGGAAAGCCAGACTCTGTAAAAGAATTACCAGGGAAAGGTAATTATCAAGTCAATATCGAGTCAGTAGTGTTTTAGTTGATGGGACCAGAATGCATAAAGGAGAAAAGGAGTAAGCTTTAAATATTGGTAAAGCACAAAATTTTCTAAACTCTTCATGAAAGTAGACATCAAGTAGGAATTTCATATATCCTTTACCTTTCTTATTTTTGCTCTGATCCTAGAGGGCACAGAAACGGCAGCTAGTGAGTGGCAAATGAAGAGAGCAAGAAAGAATAAAGGCTCCAACTATTTGCTCTTCTTACAAGGCAGAGGACCTGCCTCTAACCTGCACTAGTTAGGGGAAGAATGGAAAAAAAATAAGCTTAATGTTTAATTTAGATTGAAGTGTTGAGTGATGTAGTTATATTCTTTTTCAGATTCTTTTCCATCATAGGTTACTACAAGATGTTGAATATAGTTCCCTGTACTCTACAGTAGATCCTTGTTGTTTACCTATCTTTAATATATACTAGTGTGGATCTGTTAATCCCAAACTCCTAATTTATCCCTCCCAGCCCTTTTTCCCTTTGGTAACCATAAATATGTTTTCCATGTCTGTGAGTCTTTCTGTTTTATAAATAAGTTCACTTGTATCTTTTTTTAGATTCCACATATAAGTGATATCATATATTTGTCTTTCTCTGCCTGACTTATTTCACTTAGTAACTTGGTATAATAATCTCTAGGTCCATCCATGTTGCATTAGTTCATTCTTTTTTATGACTTAGTAACATTCCATTATACATATGTGTGAGTGTGTATATATATATATATATTCACACACCACATCTTGTGAATCCATTCATCTGTCAATGGATATTTAGGTTGCTTCCACGTCTTGGCTATTGTAAACAGTGCTGCTATGAACATTGGGGTGCATGATTCTTTTCAAATTAGAGTTTTCATCTTTTCTGGATATATGACTAGGAGTGGGATGGCTGGATCATATAGCAACTCTATTTTTAGTTTTCTAAGGAACCTCCATACTGTTCTCCACAGTGGCTGCACCAATTTACATTCCCACCAACAGTGTATGAGGGTTCCCTTTTCTCCACACCCTCTCCAGCATTTATTATTTGTAGATTTTTTAATGTTGGCCAGACTGCTGGTGTGAGGTGACACCTCACTGTAGTTTTGATTTGCATTTCTCTAATAATTAGCGATGTTGAGCATCTTTTTATGTGCCTATTGGCCATCTGTACGTCTTCTTTGGAGAAATGTCTATTTAGATCTTGTCCCCATTTTTTGTTTGGGTTGTTTGTTTTGTTATTGAGTTTTATGAACTGTTTGTATACTTTGGCAATTAAGCCCCTGTTGGTCGCATCGTTTGCAAAGATTTTTCTCACACTCCTTAGGCTATCTTTTCACTTTGTTTATGGTTTCCTTTGATATGCAAAAGCTTTTAAGTTTAATTAGGTCTCATTTGTTTATTTTGCTTTTGTTTCCATTATTCTAAGAGAGGGATCCCAAACATATTGCTGTGATTTATGTTAGAGTGTTCTGCCTATGTTTTACTCTAGTTTTATGGTATCTCTTCTTACATTTAGGTCTTTAATCCATTTTGAGTTTATTTTTGTATATGGGATTAGAGACTGTTCTAATTTCATTATTTTACATGTAGCTGTCCAGTTTTCCCAGCACCACTTATTGAAAAGACTGTCTTTTCTCTATTGTATATTCTTGTCTCTTTGTCATAGATTAATTGACCATATATCTGTGGGTTTATACCTGAGCTTTCTATCCTGTTCCACTGATCTATGTGTCTGTTTTTATGCCATTGCCATACTGTTTCGATTACTGTAGCTTTGTACTATAGTCTGAAGTCAGAGAGCATAATTCCTTCAGCTCCGTTCTTCTTTCTCAAGATAGTTTTGGCTATTCAGGGTCTTTTGTGTTTCCATACAAATTTTAATTTTTTTGTTCTAGTTCTGTGAAAAATGCCTTTGGTAATTTGATAGGGATTGCATTGAATCTGTAGATTGCCTTGGGTAGTACGGTCATTTTAACAGTATTGATTCTTCCAATCTAAGAATACCTTTCCATCTGTTTGTCATCTTAAATTTCTTTCATCAGCATCTTATAGTTTTCAGGGTACAGGTCTTTTGCTTCCTTAGGTAGGTTTATTCCTAGGCATTTTATTCTTTTTGATTCAATGGTAAATGGGATTGTTTCCTTAATTTCTCTTTCTGCTATTTCATTGTTAGTGTATAGAAATGCAACAGATTTCTGTATATTTATTTTGTATCCTGCAACTTTACTGAATGCATTGCTGAGCTCTAGTAGTTTTCTGGTGGCATCTTTAGGATTTTCTATGTACAGTATCATGTAATCTGCAAACAGTGACAGTTTTACTTCTTCCTTTCCAATTTAGATTGCTTTCATTTGTTTTTCTTCTCTGATTGCTGTTGCTAGGACTTCCAAAATTATATTTAACAAAAGTGGCAAGAGTGGGCATTCCTGATCTCAGAGGGAATGCTTTCAGCTTTTCACCATTGAGTAGGATGTTAGCTGTGAGTTTTTCATATATGGCCTTTATTATGTTGAGGTAGTTTCCCTCTATGCCCACTTTCTGGAGAGTTTGTATCATAAATGGATGTTGAATTTTATCAAAAGCTTTTTCTGCATCCATTTAGATGATCATATGGTTTTTATTCAATTTGTTAATATGGTGTATCACATTAACTGATTTGCAGATATTGAAAAATCCTTGCATCCTTGAGATAAATCACAGTTGATCATGGTGTATGATCCTTTCAAAGTATGGTTGGATTTGGTTTGCTAGTACTTTGTTGAGGGTTTTTGCATCTATGTTTATCAGTGATATTAACCTGTAACCTTTTTTGTGACATCTTTGTCTAGTTTTGGTATCAAGGTGATGGTGGCCTCATAGAATGAGTTTGGAAGTGTTCCTTCCTCTGCAATTTTTTGGAATAGTTTCAGAAGGATAGGTGTTAACTCTTCTCTAAACCTTTGGTCAAATTCACCTGTGAAGCCATCTGGTCCTGGACATTTGTTTGCTGGGAGTTTTAAAATTACTGATTCAATTTCAGTACTGGTAATTGGTGTGTTCATATTTTCTATTTCTTCCTGGTTCAGTCTTGGGAGATTGTACCTTTCAAGTATTTGTCCATTTCTTTTAGGTTATCCATTTTATTGGCATATAGTTGCTCATAGTAGTCACTTGTGATCCTTTGTATTCCTGTGGTGTTGATTGTAACTTCCCCTTTTTCTTTTCTGATTTTATTGATTTGGACACTCTCTCTTTTTTTCTTGATGAGTCTGGCTGAAGGCTTATCAATTTTATCTTTTCAAAGAACCAACTTTTAGTTTCATTCATTCTTTTCCATTGTTTTTTTATTCACTATTTTATTAATTTCAGCTCTGATCTTTATTATTTCTTTCCTTCTACTAACTTTGAATCTTGATGGGTAGAGTCCTTAGTTGTAGGTTTTCCCCTTTCATTACTTTGAATATATCATGTCAGTTCTTTCTGTCCTGCAGAGTTTCTGCTAAAAAATCAGCTAATAACCTTATAGGAGTTTCTTGTATGTTATTTGTTGTTTTTCCTTTGCTGCTTTTAATAGTCTCTAACTTTTGTCATTTTAATTACAATGCATCTTGGTGTCTTACTCTTTGGATTTATCCTGTATGGTAGTCTTTGTGCTTCCTAGACTTGGGTGACTGTTTCCTTTCCCATGTTAGGGAAGTTTTCAACTATTATGTTTTCAAATATGTTCTCAGACCCCTTTTTCTCTCTCTCTTCTCCTTCTGGGACCCCTATATTGCAAATATTAGTGTGCTTAATGTTGTCCCAAATGTCTCTTGAAATGTCTTTCTTTTCATTCTTTTTTCCATTCAGCAGCAGTGATTTCCACTACTGTCTTCCAGCTCATTGATCCGTTCTTCTGTATCATTTAACCTACTATTGTTTCCTTCTAGTGTATTTTTCATTTCAGTTATTGTATTTTTCATCTCTGTTTGTTTGTTCTTTATATTTTCTAACTCTCGGTTGAAAACTTCTAACTTCTCATTCTGTGCATTCATTCTTCTCCCAAGTTCTTTGATCATCTTTACAATCATGACTCTGAACTCTTTCTTGGGTAGATTGCCTATCTTCTCTTTACTTAGCTCTTCTTCTGGGGTTTTAACTTGTTCCTTAGTCTGGAACATGTTCCCTTGCTATCTCATTTTGTCTAAGTTGCTACTGGTTACTTTTTTGTATATAGGAGCATCCTATGAGTCCCTGTATCACACTCCTCTCTTTTCACCCAAGTTATATGCTCTAGGGATTTCCCCTAAGAGGGCTGCATGGGTCCTTCTGTTTTGGTAGTTTATGTGGGCAGTTTGATAGGCTTGGTTGACCCTTAGCCTCATTGGTTGCCAGGCCCTGCCTTGTGCGGATGCTGCTGGCTGCTAGTTAGTGGGGTCTGGTCATGAGGCTGCTGACTGAAGAACCCCAGGGGGCTCTGAGTCTAGTGCTGACTTACTGGTGGGTGGAGTCAGGGTTCAGAAGACTCTGGAACTATTGCCCCCCCCCCACCATTTGCAGGTGAAGCCAGATCCTGGGGTTAGGGCCAGCCTACTTGAAGGCAGAGCCAGGTCCTAGAGTCTGGCTGCAGGGCCCTGGGATCCCAGAACTCATATTAGATCTTTGAGGAGGAGACGGACTTTTCCTGACATAGTTGGGTATAGGGTCAGGGTTTTCACAAAGCTTGTGTTGGCCTGCTAGTGGACAGTGCCAGTGCCCAACCAGGTTAGGGTCTAGCCTGCTATAAGCAGTCTTGGGTCCCAGGCTGCGGGATTGTGGTTTTCCTCCATCTGGTGTCTGCCCCCTAGTGGGTGAGGCTGGTCTAGAAGCTAGTGAAGGCTTCCTAGGGGACAGGGTGGGGCCTGATCACTGGTGGGTGGAGTTGGGTCTTGGCCCTCTGGTGGGCAGGGCTGTGTGAAGAAGCATGTCTAGAGGGCTCAGAAAGTCTTTAGGCGCCTGCTGATGCTGTGTCCCCACTCAGTTAGTTGTCTGACCTGAGGCGTCCTAGCACTGGTGCTTATAGGCTGTTGGGTGGGGCCAGATCTTGGTGCTAATAAGCCAATAAGGCAGCTGCCAGCAGCATGTTCATGCTGTAGAACCAGCTCCCAATATGGTTGCTGCCAGTGTCTATGTCCCCAGGATGAGCTGTAGCCACCCCTCACCTCTCTGGGGGACTCTCCAAGGCCAACACTCAAGTCTGGCCCAGACTCCTCTCAAATTACTACTTTTGCCCTATGTCCCAGTGCACATGAGATTTTGTGTGTGCCCTTTATGAGTGAAGTTTCTATTTCCCACAGGCTGTTGGGACTCATGAAAGTAAGTCCTGCTGGCCTTCAAATGCTCTGGGGGCTCTTCTTCCCAGTGCAGGATCCCCAGGCTGGGGAACTCAGTTTGGGGCTCAGAACTCTCACTCCTGTGGGAGAATCTCTGCACTATAATTATTCTCCAGTTTGTGGGTAACCCACCTGAGGGCGTGGGACTTGATTATATTGAGAGTCTACCCTTCTTACCCATCTCATTGTGGTCCCTTCTTTATGTCTATTTGTAGAAGATCTTTTCTTGTAGGTTTCAGTCTTTTTCTTAGATGGTTTTTCTGCAGGTAGTTGTGGTTTTGTTGTGCTTGTTGAGAGGAGGTGAGCTCAGGGTCTTTCTACTCGACTATCTTGGCTGGTCCTCTCCTTCCACAAGTTTTTATACAATGAATTTTTATTTTAATTCAAAATGTTTTAATTTGCCTGCATATTTCCTCTTTGTTCCATGTGTTACTTAATTTTCAAATATTTGTGTATTATTGTATATCTTTCTGTTACTGACTTCTAGTTTAATTCCATTATATTCTGTGAACATACTTGGTATAATTTCTATTTGTTTAAATATCATAAAGTTTGTGTTATAACCCTGAATATATCTTAGTAAATGTCTCACTTATACTTAAGAAGTGTATTAGTTATATATTGCTACATAACAAATTACCATGAAACTTAAAAAAAAAAAAATACATTTGTTTTCTCATAGTTTGTATGGGTCAGGTATCCAGGCCAAGCTTATCAGGGTCTTCTGTCTAACGGTCTGTCACAAGCTGCAATCAAAATGTCATTTCACTGCAGTTATCTGAAGTCTCAACTGGGGAAGAATCCACATCCAAGCTCATGTGGTTATTGGCGGGATTCAATTTTAATCAGGCAGTTAGACTGAGGGCGTGTGTTTTGTACTGGGTTTTGGCCAGATGCTGTCATCAGTTCCTTGCCCTATGTGTCTCTCCAACATGGCAGATTGATTCATCAAACTGCGCAAGCCAGCAAGGCTACAGAGTGAGTTGGCTAGTGAATGGAAGTCATTCTTTTTAACCTAATCTCAGAAATGACATCATCACATTTGCTGCTTACTATCCCATAAAAGCAGTTCAAGAGGGCTAGCCCACTCTTAAGCAGAGGGTCTTATAACTAGAGCTTGTATATCAGAAGGTCAAATCACCACTCCCTTTTTCCCCACTCTCTGTTCCCCAGGAAGTGTCCCTGAAAAGAGACACAGTGATCAAAATGCTACCTTGGGCTTACCTTATGTGTTTCCCTTCTTTCAAGGGTAGAAGTTCTTCAATTCTTCCTGTTTAATGCCTGGAAACTGTTACCTCATATGTTTTCTCCAGTGTTACAGCTGCTTTCAGCAATGGCAAGTTTTGCACCTGGTATTGATACTTTCTTCATTACTAGAAGGAGAGTCGCTTGCTAGTATTTTGATTGGGATTGCACTGAATTTGTAGTTCATCATGGATATCCATACCTAAACTCATGATGTCTTAACAATAGTGAGTTATCCAATTCATAAATATGGTACTTTTATCCACTTCTTTAGGCATACTTTCATTTTTTTCTCAGCAGTGTGTTGCAGTTGTCAATTTAAATAATTTTAAAGTTATTTTCTAATTGTTTATTCCTACCAGACACATACAATATGTTTATATTGATCTTCATTCCACAATTTGCTAATATCACTTATTTTTTCTATTAAGACTTCCTAAATTTATTCAGATTTTCGAAGTTTACATTATGCCCATTATACAATGCATGAATATAGTGTGTTTTACTTCTTTTCCAAACTTGATTTAGTTTCTTTTCCTTACCTATTGTACTGTCTAGAGATTATATGAAATAGAAGTAGTGAGAGTGTATATTTTTATTTTTCATATGAACCTTATATTATGATGATAGCAGTAGGTTTTTCATAGATACCTTATCACTTTGAGGAATTTTCCTTCTATTATTGGTTTGCTGACAGTTTTTAATAAGAAATCTGTTGAATTATATTAAATAAGTCATTATGCCTCTTTTGAAATGAACCTATGGTTTATTTTTCTTCTATCTATACCTAGGCATAAAAAAGGGGGGGGACTCTTTTTAGGTTAAATGACATAAAAGCCAAATACAATGTGTAAAACACATTTGGATCTTGATTTGGGGAAAAAAGATAAGTGTAACGTTATATTTTGAGGACAAGTGGGAAATATTAAAATAGACTTTTATTAATTTATACCAAAAATTACTAATCTTATACATTATTATAATGCACTGTGATTATATAAGAAGCTGTTCATTATTTCTAAATTGAGGTATGAATTATGTAGAGGTGAAATAACATGGTAATTGAAATTTGCTTTAAACTATTGCTATATAAAAAAGCTAAAACACTAAAAAGTTTTTAAAAAAATAACTGACATGAATGCCTGAGAGTTTTTATCTTTAGGTAATGGGTATCTATGGATCCATTTCTTTGTAAAATGTGGAGTTTCTTTGGATATGTTTAAAACAATTAGAATGGCTAGCAAGAGTAGTAGTTTCTTGCAGTTATATTTTCAGGATTTTGACATGTATTCATGCACATAGATTAAAATCTCCACTTTTTCCAAGTGTATCTTGAATCTATTCTAGGTTTCAGTCAAGAGACATTATGTCTACACAATAAAACAAAAATGAAAAAAGTGTGAAGATGCCACAAAAAAGACAATTTTCTATGTATTTGTTGGAGAATTATAATTTAATTGCTAAGAATCCTCTATGTTTCTTCTATTTTTTTTTAACATCTTTATTGGAGTATAACTGCTTTACAATGGTGTGTTAGTTTCTGCTTTACAACAAAGTGAATCAGCTATACATATACATACATCCCCATAGCTCCTCCCTCTTGCGTCTCCCTCCCTCCCTCCCTATCCCACCCCTCTAGGTGGTCACAAAGCACAGAGCTGATCTCCCTGTGCTATGCAGCTGCTTCCCACTGGCTATCTATTTTACATTTGGTAGTATATATAAGTCCATGCCACTCTCTCACTTCGTCCCAGCTTACCCTTCCCCCTCCCCTTGTCCTCAAGCCCATTCTCTACATCTGCATCTTTATTCCTGTCCTGCCCCTAGGTTCTTCAGAACCATTTTTTTTTTTTTTTTTGGTTTTTTAGATTCCATATATGTGTGTTAGCATATGGTATTTGTTTTTCTCTTTCTGACTTACTTCACTCTGTAAGACAGACTCTAGGAGAATCCTCTATGTTTTTGATATACAATATTCAGTTGTGTGAATGCACACCTGTTTTTATTATTTTAAATTATTTTCTTATTTATGAATGCTTGACTTTTTTTACCCAGGAGTTTGCTTTTGAGAGTACTGATCTAGAAACATCCTTGTACATGTCTCATGGAGCACATGGGAAATAGTTCCCTTGAACAGACACCTTTCGGTTACATTGCTAGAGAGAAGGGCATGTCTGAGTTCATAATTATGAGATCGTATTAAAATGTAGCACCAAACTTGTTCAAAGTGGATATATCATTTTTATTCCCACTATAAAATGGATAGTGGATCTATCCATTGGATCTGTATTCTCCTTGATGTATATCATCAGATTTATTTTTCATTATAATCTTTTATTTTTTGCCAATAACATGAGTATAAAATATTACCCTATTGTGGCTATGATTTTTATTTCCTTGAACACTAATGAGATTGAACATCTCTTCATATATTCTTGGCCATGTGCATGTCTTTTCTTTTTCTGAGATACTTATGCCATTTTTTCTTGGACTATTTATATTTTTATTAGTGATTTATATAATTTTTTATATATTTTTGATACTAATCTGTTTTGATTATGTGTCTTGCAAATATATTCTCCAGGATCACAGTAAGTACTTATTGAATACATGAACGAATAAATATTAAAACACTTGTTCAAATACTGGATTTTGCATGCAGTAGCTGTGGAAATTTGGCAAAGTCATTTAATTCCTCTGAATTTCAATTTTCTGTGTTAAATGCTTATAATACCTACTTTATCATTTTTCATTTTATTATTTAACTTAATGATAAACTGAGATGGTGCAGAACTTGAAAAGCATTTTATACCAGTGAATTATTATTTCTCTTATGCATATTAAATAACACATAAACACATGCATACATACTTATATACATACATACATAGATTGATAAAATGATAGATATTTTAAGAATAAGAGAAATCTGGTATTATAGTATGCCTAACAATCTACCACTTGACCATATAGCAAATTATTTTTTCTGACATTGAAACCAAACATTTCTTAGAAAAGTATATATTTTAAAAATTTTAACCACAAAAATGTTCTACATGTACACGTACTTTATACCTTTCTTGAAGTAGAATTTTAAGAATCAAACACAATATTTGAGATTTATTAGAGTTTAAATAAGGATAAGAATTGATTTTATCTACTGTTTGTAGTATGACCCTAACTTCTGCGGCCTCTTCTTCCAAAGAAACATATCTGTGTCCAGATGTAAAAGTGCCTACAGCCTAAGTCCCTTTGCTGAGTAGTAACTAATAACATATAACTAACCAAAGGAAAGTTCACCCTTAACAAAGCATAAACAATCTCACACTTTATTATTTGAGAGGTTAGTAATATAATATGTTATCTAATAAAATATATATAAATCTATTTAGATATTTATGTAATGTTTTAATATAACCATGAAAATATATAGAAAATAAAATGTAATATTTAGCATAAAATTTTGAGTTCAATTTTAACATCTTACTCTTCAATAAAAGTGACATATTGCTGCTGAATTACATTAATTTCATATTTGGTTTTGGAATTTTGTCAAAGCCATTCAATTGCACTATACAAAGCTAGCCAGAGGCAATTGATAAACTGCTGGACCTAATCCAGAAAAAAATGCAGGTCATGCTTAATGTATCATTTTGTTAAATACATGCTATTATTTTAGCTATGTTTACTTTAACAGTTGGACAAAACTGTCATCCTTTTCAAGTTAGAATGATTTGGACAAAAGCATTTTATATATCAGTGCTTTTGCTCACAGTATTCAATATCTTAGAAAAGTTCTAGATTTGTGAGAAATACATGTGAAAAATTTAACTATGCTTGGTTGACACCTCTCCATACAGTGGTCATAGAATGGAGAGAACAAAGTTTAGATGTAAGAAAAATATTGTTTACATCCAAACATCACCTTAAGTTAAAGAAGCTTTAATAGTAAGGTCTTTTTCCTCAGTGACCCAAAGGAGAGAACCAAATTGTAGTGGAGAATACAGTATTATGCTGTCACAAATATAAACACTCTCTCATCAATTTCTGAAGAGCCCTGTCCCAGTTATTAGAGCTGTATAACAAATTACTCAGTAACTTAGTGGCTTAAAACAACAACATTCATTTTGCTTATGACAGTTTATATCTGCTGTACTCAGCATAACCTAAGGTGGCTTGGAGAACGGGGCTAGAATCCTCTGAAGGCACGCTGAGAACATGGAAGAACACCTGGGGATTAGAACACCTGGATTTCCTCAAGCAGCCCTCTCTCTCTCTATGTGGCCTCTTCATGTGGTCTCTCCAGTATAGTGATTTCAGTGTAACCTTACTTTTTACATTCCAACTCATGGCTCCTCAAACACTTGTTCAAGAGAGGCAGGCAGAAGCCTTAGAAGTCACATAGCATCACTTTCATCATAATATATTGGTTAAGTCAGTTACAAAGTCTACCTATTTCAAGAATAGAAAATATAGACCTCCATCTCTCAAAAGTGTTAACATGAAATGTCAAGTATATATATATATGTGTATATATGTATATGTATGTGTGTGTGTGTGTATATATATATATGTATATAGATATAGATATAGATATAGATATAGATGTAGGTTGGTCTGCACATCTTTAGAAAATATCATCTGCCTCAAGCTCTGAAGTGGAAAAGATAGATGCTGAAGGAGAAAAATAATGTGAATGCAACCTAGCCTAAAGGAGAAAATAAGAGGATCAGGATCAGCAATAGGTCACAGAAGGAAACAGTTAATTGAAAGTATGGCGGGTCCAGGAAGATTTTGATAGTTGCACCACGATGAGAAAAATTACCCAGAATCAGCTGAGAAACACCACCAAATACCACTTCACTTGTACTGCAATCTAAGTGCCTTGAAGAGGAGGCAGCACTAAAGAACAAGGGATCCACAGCACAGACCTAAAGCAATCTTCTACCTTAAATGTATTGAGTATTCCATGTGAGAGAATTAATGGGGGAAGATAGTAGATGCTTCCCTTCTGTGAAGAGAAAAATAGTGTCTGCCTGAGACATCATTGGGTGGGGCGGGGGGCACTATTTAGTACTTATGACTTACACTTGGTGCTTTAGAGTGTTCTGGCTGATCCAAATGAGTACACTCGAGCATTCTCTTTCTATTCATGGACTTTAAAAAGCCTTTCCTCTCTGTCTCTCCAGACCTTTCATTGAACCTGTACATTTCACCTTGCCTGCCTTTTGCAGACTCATCTTTTCTGATCCTGTGCTTTCTTTCCACCTGCTTGTCCTGCACCTGTGGCTTCAGAATGACCTTGTCATCCTGTGTGGGCTTTTTGTCCCAAGAGCATGGGCCAGGCCCTGCATTCTGATATCCAGCCCTAAATATTAGAATCCCACTGCAAAAACTGGCTCCTGGACTCCCATTTCAAGGGTGGATGACCAGAAGTTTATAAAACACATTATTTCATTAAATTCTCCCAATCTTATGTTTTAGGCTCATTATTATCATCTTTGTTTAGAGTAAAGAAGGGCTTATGATTTTTTGAAATCACATAGCATGTAAATAATAAGGTCATGAGAATTCAGTTTTTCTAACCCTAATCTAGACTTTTCTACACACCACAGGAATCATTCAGGTATTTTGATGCTGCTCAAGCCTTTTGTATTTCTGAATGCAAACTTTAATACCTGAATTAATCAATTATATCCTAGTTGCACATATCTTTCTTGCCTAGAATGGGATTTAGCTTGCAACATATATAGTCTTTAATATGTGCTGGGTACTTCTATAAGCGTCTTAGATGCATTGCTCATTTAATTATGACAGCAACACTATGAAGGAGTTAAATATAAATATATTAGGGAAGAGTAAGGTGGGTTTTTTTTTTTTCTTAAGTGTACACCATACATTTTTTACCAACAGCCTTCTTAACTCCAAAATTGGGTACAGGGATTAAAAATAAAAATTCATTGTGCTACTTAGTAAAACATTACTAGTAACTTTCATAAGAAACGTACAAACTTTGTTAAAAATTTATCAAGCCTTCAAATGATTTGGTTACAAATATTTATAATACATACATAATATGTACAGATATGCATAATATGTATGTATAAAACGCAAACCTAGACATTCTGTGGACAGATTTAATGTACTTACCCATGATGCAATATTGTTTCTATCCAACCAAAGGTCTCCTTGCAAGTTTAGGAAAGTGCTTTCTTATGTTAACAAAAAAAAAAAAAAAATCAAAGTTGAAATGTTTAAACAAAACCAATTTTTAAATAGTTAGATTATTAAATTCTTAACTTGATTATTAATGTATTTCTTGCAAGACTATTAGTCATAAAATGATTTCCTTCACTTGAAACCATTCACTGAATTTAAGATTAAAACATATATAATAACATGCAGACAAGCAAAACATATAATTTTTTATACTGATACCAGAAAAAAGATACTTTTTCTAGTTTTTTAAAATTTATTTATTTATTTATCTATTTTGGCTGCATTGGGTCTTCATTGCTACACTTGGGCTTTCTCTAGTTGCAGCGAGTGGGGGCTACTCTTTGTTGCAGTGCGCGGGCTTCTCATTGCAGTGGCTTCTCTTGTTGCAGAGCACAGGCTCTAGGCGTGCGGGCTTCAGTAGTTGTGGCTTGTGGGCTCAGTAGTTGTGGCACATGGGCTTAGTTGCTCTGCGACATGTCGGATCTTCCCGGACCAGGGATCAAACGCGTGTCCCCTGAATTGGCAGGTGGATTCTTAACCACTGCGCCACCAGGGAAGTCCCCTTTTTCTAGTTCTTAATGTAAAATGCCTAAAGCAGTAATTCATAAATCTCAATCATAGCAGAAAATGTATCTTAAACATTGTTTCTCTATATTGAATGGGAGTTTATTAATTTAAGAAGATTAAAAGTGTGATTGCTCTATGGATTTAAATAATTAAAACAGTAATTAAATCAATGTAATAATATGAATTATTCAATATTCACACCACCATCCATAATTTCTAAAATTATCTATGTAGTTTAAAGGCAAGTTAGTTCCATCCATTACTAATTTAAAATGTTCCTATTCCAATAATTATTTCAATTTACAAAAAACCTAGTAGACAAATGAACAAAGTCCTTAATGTAAATAACATTTTAGCTTTTTAAAAATATTTTTCACTGTCCTTGAAGCTGATAGTTTAAATAACTGCTGATACTGACTCTTCTTTGAGTATTTAGACCAAGTCATTTCTATCGTGTTCAAGCTTTTCCCATCTCAAATAATTTATCTTTTATAAGTCCTGCTCCTTTTGTTTTTTCCCTCCAGAAATGTGAACTACCTATATCATCTTATATGATGTATTTTATCAGTTGCTTCTTATATGCTTCCTTATATATTAGGTACATCATATCCCTTCTTTCAAGGAGCTTTGGGTATTGAACAAACTCAAGACTGGAAAGTAAATAAGGTTCTTTGACTCTCCATAAAAGGGCTCAAATTAGGTGTAGTGTTTTTCTTTATACAAATCATTAAGACATTAATGGAATGCTCATCTATGTACCACTGTGGAAATTTTGGATAAGTTACCTGTCATGGTAACCTTGCCCCCCTTGCAACCATAGTTAAATCATTACTTATATTCTGTCACCTCAAGATCCTGGTATCTGTATTGATGTCAAGAAGCACATTTTATTTTGCATCCCTCACTCCCTAAAAATAATATACATTATATATTAAATGTGTGTATATATATGTAATGAATGTTAGTGATCATCTCCCCAGTGTATTTCTTAAGGTCTTAGAGAAAGTACTGTCCTCTGGGCCCTCTCAGGAGATACATTTATAAACAGATTAACAGGTTATACAGGATCAATTTACTTGAACAGTCTTGTTTACTTAAAGACAGTTTTAGTATCTAAACTACTTTCTGTCAACCTACCAGGTTAATAATTCAAATTATTTGCTGTTCTAGAAAAGACAATCCAGAATAAGTAGAAATTGTACACACATTGGTAATTTAAGTCCAAGTTAACATTACATACTTTTGTCTTTGGAATCACCCTTAGAATCTGTTACCAAAATCTATTCCTCATATTTTTGTCAATGCTGCTACAATAAGAAAAAAATCCCCAAATCTCAATGGCTTACAACAAAAATATTTATCAACATTCATGTTCAAAAACATTATTCATGTTCGTCATGGACTGTGGGTCAGCTGTGTCTCTACTCCATGTACAGACCCATTCCAGGACCAAGACTGAAGCAGGAGTCAGTACCCGATAGCTTCTGTTCTTACGGCCGGGGACTGAGTGCAAAGTGTGAAGTTCAGTCATACACATTAAATGGTTCTACTATAGTACACTTCGGGTTTTCCCACTTTGTATTGACCAAACAAGTCATGTGTCCATGCCTAACAATAAGGTGAGGAAGCATGGCTAGGATGTTGATGTGTAATCCTATCATGAGGAACAAACAAATAATTTTTTAAAATAATACAGTATTCAAAGGTAAAATGCCAATCTTGCAAATGTTTCCAAGTACTTGCTGGAAACTGATTCTAGTTAGAAATTGCACTAAAACAGTGTGTGTTTAGGTATGTACGTTAGGCACATTGGCTTCTTTATTTATATAAGACAACTTCATTAGACAAGGACAGTCAGCATTTTAAGAAAGAAGGGGCTGCCACAGTAGACAGAGATATGACAACTTACACAGTTGGCAAGAAAAGCTTAATGGGTTTAGGAATTCAGATAAACCTGAGTCCTCTGACCCTTCCATATATTTGCATTCCTGTTCTCTGTGTCCCACACTTTCTCCATCAATGCCCTAAATTTCATATAAGATACTTGATGAGATTAATTCCTTGTCAGCTGCTTTGTTTGCAATATTTTCTCCCATTCTGAGGGTTGTCTTTTTGTCTTCTTTATGGTTTCCTTTGCTGTGCAAAAGCTTTTAAGTTTCATTAGGTCCCATTTGTTTCTTTTTGTTTTTATTTTCATTACTCTAGGATGTGGGTCAAAAAAGATCTTGCTGTGATTTATGTCAAAGAGTATTCTTCCTATGTTTTCCTCTAAGACTAAGTGAAGTAAGTCAGAAAGAGAAAGACAAATACCATATATCACTTATATGTGGAATCTAAAATATGGCACAAATGAACCTACCTACAAAACAGAAACAGACTCACAGACATAGGGATCAGACTTGTGGTTGCGAAGAGGAAAGGGGAGAGCGAGAGGGATGGACTGGGAGTTCAGGGTTGGTAGATGCAAACTATTACATTTAGATGGATAAACAATAAGGTCCTACTGCAGAGCACAGGGAACTATATCCAATCTCCTGGGATAATAAACCATAATGGAAAAGAATATTTTTTAAAAAGAATGTATATATGTATATAACTGAGCCACTTTCCTGTACAGCAGAGATCGGCACATTGTAAATCAACTATACTTCAATAAAACATTTTTTTAAATATATCATGCTAAAAAAAAAGGTACGTGATAAGGTTGTGAATTTGATGAATATTATACTTTGGAAGCCTACAAAATCAAACTTTTGGTTTTGCTATTATGGTGCTCTAGGTTCTTGTATAAGAGATTACTTAAAATAGTAAGGGGAAGTTTGTACTATTGGATAACATTTTGAAATTAGAAACTTAAAGTTGTCATTCTCCTCTTCAGTCTGTGTAATGGAAATTAGCAATAACTGCTCCACCACAATGATGCCAAGTTATTCTTATGTTCATTTTGTTCTATAACAGCAGCCACAAGTTCTTGATAAATTAGATCTTTGCTTGTTAATTCATTTTAGGTCACAATAAGTAATACTTTGACCATTTATAATTTTTGAAAGCCCTAGGATTTCAGAGACCAGTTTCTTAGCTTATTAGTGTGATTTTTACCACCCTTGGTTCCAACTCACCAATCTAACATTCCTCCACTCACCACGATTACAAATTTCTGTATCAATCAGAGTTATTGGTTTCAGACAACAAGATCTCCCATTGAATAATTACCTCAAAGTATTTCACTGAGGAGAAATTTGATAGTGAGCACACTTGCAAGGAAAATGACAGCATGAGATTTGGAAAACAAGGATTTAGCATAAATCAAATCTGATGTTTCCATGGCTTAACAGAGCACACCTCAAATTATACGCTGAGATGGCAGCCCTGGTTTCTGCAATCAGCTGTTGTACTTCAATAACTTCTTACTTGGAAACTCAGTGTTGTACCATTGAGTCTCTGCTACCACCCTCAGCTAAAATGGATTCTTCCTGAACCTTAATTCTTTACGTTGATAATTTTATATTCAATTTCACTGGCAGGTATACGTAAGTTTAAACACTAGTGTCTCAGGTGCAAGAGAGTCTGGGAAAGTGAGGATCTCACTTTTCTACAGTAGGATGTGAATCCAACCAATACTCATAAAGTGGAAAATAATCAAATAGAAGAGAGTTCAGATGCAGGACAACAAAAATGAATGACATTTATCCATTGTATACCTATATACCTACTTACCACTCTCCACAGAAAAATTATTTGAAGGAGATACCCCAAATATTAATGAGGCAGGTTCTGATATCTGGGATAATTACTTTATTCTATAGTATAGATCAGACAAAAGTATGGTCTGTTTTTATAATTAATTGTTTATTGTAACACAGCCACACCCATTACTTATATATTGTCTATGGCTGCTTTTGCACTGTTATAGCAGTGTTGAATAGTTGAGACAGACCATGTGGTGCATGAAGTCTAAAATATTACTGACATTTACAGAAAAAGTTTGCCAACCTCTGCTATAGATTATTGATGTTAGGAGCAAATGTTAGGAGCAAAACAGTAACTATCGTGGTAGTCTTGCAGATCATTTTATTTTTATTATTATTGTTTTTTCAACTTTTATGCAATGAAAAATAAACATATATTTGTCTTGCAGAAAACTTCCATTCTAAAATTGACTAAAATAAAAAGGGAACAGATTTTTGAGAAAAAGTACACATAACATTGCTAATAAAATTTCTGTATGAATGTCAGCGAATAAACACATATCACACAGGTTAAAAAGAACACTAAAATGAGTGCTCAGAAATGAACTGTTCAGAAGATTGAATTTGCTTTTTAAAGACATTGATAGTTTTAACTATCAATAACTTAAGGTGATAGACATCTAGGTGAAAAGGTTTTGTAGGCAGCTTATTTCAGTAAAGTACTTCACAGACATAAGAATACGTCCTTGGTCTTTAAATAGACATCTTAAGTTTGTAAAGGATAACTTATTTACAAACCTGTTATTTTCCCCACGTTACCTTTCCTCTGTACCTTAATTTTGTATGTTTTTTCCTGTGTTTTCGAAGCTACCAGTTTGAGACAAATTTCATATTTCCTAGCGTGCTAATTCTGCTCCACAAGGAAAATGCAACCCAAACAAAACTGTCTCTGTCATTAAGCAACACTGTTTTCTCTTGAGCTGCAAACTGCGAAGTGATATAGAAAACAGCAGAAGCTATAAATTTAGGGCATCTGCAATTTTCAAGCAGTTTCCATAATAACTAGCCAGAACGTTTCCTTTGTTTCCTGGCTAACCACCAGCCTTTGCATAAAGATTATATTTCTTTATTGATCTGTTTGCTGGAATGAATCATAGAAGTTTTTTTTTTTTTTTTCTCAAGAGCGGTTTGTCAGTTAACAAATGATATATTAATCCAAATTTTGTTTTCTTGAGGAAAGCCTAATAAAATTTAAGAATGTTTTGATAAACCATCTGCAGACCCATAGCTCTTCATAATCCAACCTCTGCAGTGTCATTTTCAAAGTTTCCACTAAAATTGAACTGTAATCAAAGTGCCCTGATGGCTCATTTTAGGCAAGAAACAAAAGATACAAGTAACATAACCCATCATTCTGTCTAAAATAAAATCTTAAGGAGTCATGTGTTTGACAAGTATCATTTAATGACATTTTCTACTAATATTACAAGGAAATATTTTTGTAGTCAATCTTCTTTAGTATATCAGTTTAAGTTTATTAACGCTAGTATAAATATTCACTTAAATGTATTATCTTTTTAAAAAGAGGAATAAAAATCAAACCTGTTATTTGGAGACAGAAGCAAATTATAGTTACACTGAGATCTATGCTTGCTTTATGAGCAGTTTATCTGAAATTAAGAGGTCTGGGATAAAATTTTGTTATGTAAATTAAGTCTGATTATAGAACTAGATTATAGGGAATGGAACAATCTGTAATGTGACTTGATAACAACAACCATTTAACAAGTTTTTTTTCTAGGTTTCAGGCACTATGCTAAACACTTTATAAGCATTTATATAATTCTCTTAAGGACACTAAGTGGTATGCCCTTGTTTTAGATTAATAATCTTATTTTTAAAAAGGCTGAAAAATTTTCCCAGGGCCACACATAACTACTATGCATCAGAACAAAAATATAAACATAAAAACATTTCTAGCACTTAAAAGTATCACAAAGGCAACTCCCTTTTTGATTTTGCTTTTAGCAATACAGGAGATAAGATAATGACATCTTATAAAAAGAGAACCTCAAATCCACCTTCTATTCATTACCCAGAACTTATCTTTCCCATTAGTCAACACTAGACATACATTTATTTGCTTTGATTTCTTTAGCGTCTATAAACGGCCTATGCGGATTAGATCTTTGGGCTGTTTCTTCAATTTCCAAGCCACCTTTATCCTTTATTTTGCCTTCTCCATCCATTAACATGAGTGGGCTTTACTTTGCAGTTTGACTGTTCCTGGAATCTCATCCATTAGGTCTCATATTGCTGGGGAAGATTCTAGCACCTAAAACAAAATTCTTGTGTATTTTAACACATTTCAAGATGCTAAAAGTGGAAAATGTACATAGTTTCAAGAACAATTAAAATTAGTGAAATATTTAGCATGTGATAAGAAATTAACATTGTTCACAAGTTTCCCTTGTCTTTTAGTAATACCACTGAGAATAAGCCATATATTTATTTGATATTGTCTACATTGACAGAGAATACTAGATTATTTACCCATTGAATCTGTGACATTCAAGCTGAAAATTTGTCTGACAGTGCCTTTTATTTCTTTATTCAGTTCCCCCATATTCCTCCCCAGGAAACTCCACTCTCTACCCAGTCACCTGTCTAAGGAAAAGTGATCTTATAATTACTTAGATATGTTACCACTACCAGGTATACTTGCATTTTTTTTAAAAATCACCATGGTAACTCCAAAAGAAATTGTATAGCATACCATCTGGCAAATAATACGTTCTCAATGAACATTAGTTCTCTTAAATTCTACTATAAAAATAGTGTAATCCTGGACTGAAGTTGTATGTCATTCTGATAGCCTAGTCTTCAACAAAGTCTCACATTACCTCAGATTTTCCCACCGGTTCCATATTGATATGTGAGAAACTTTGTGTTAAAATAAGATAGTTTCTCCTTTGGGGGTAGTTCTTTTTATAGTATGTTTATTTAAATTTTGTAAGAATCCACTTTTGCAATGACTCTGCTGTTTGATTGTTTTGCTCATTTCTTACCTTTTCTAACAGTAGGTATTTTTTCCTGATACAGATTTTTTACACGTATTTCAACTTTAACTGTCATTCTTAAATTAAGTATAGATGATGTTATTAGCATTTAAACTTAAAACCCTATTCGATGTTCCCATTGCAGGTACAGGTTTGTCAAAATTGAGCTTAGTATTGATTTTTTTTAAAAAAAATAGCAGTTAAAGAATCTTTAAATGAATTTTGATCTAGTAGAAGAACCAAATTAAGTCTAATTACAGGCAGAAAGCAAGTATTATCATTGAAGTGTCCAAAACATGCTTTCATTTAATTGACTTTAAATTATTTCTATTACTCTATTTCTATTGGGGTTTGTGTTCCTATTTCTAAATTAAAAATTAATTAAAACTGTTATCTAGCATCAGTACATCATATACTATGTCAAAAAATGCAAAATGTATTAAGTAAAATTTCAAGCTAGGACAAAAGCAAGAAATTAGATATGTCTTTAAGATTTATTAGCTGTACAAAGGGACTACGAGAGACTAATTTCAAGAAACCAAACTACTGCATGATGTACATGTTTTAATATCATATTCAGCTTCAGTTATTGCCTGAAATAGCGTCTATATTAGCAATTCAGCCTCCACTGTACATGCTGATAGAGGTGTGATTAACTGATGCTTATGCTAGGAAATAAGCAGATAGACAGATGATAGAGAGATGGATAAATGAATATAGAAAAGCATATATGTATATATTTCCTCTGAGAAAAAATATATTCTATAATTTATACATATGCAATTTTGTGATGACATAATATATACAATAAATACTTTATATTTTTAATATATTTAAATAAAAAAAAATATATATATATACACACACACACACACACACACACACACATACATATATTCCCTGTCATAGTGGGTAAAGAAGAAAATTGCTGTTTAAATCCTCTATGAATTATTTTTTTTATTGTAACTTCAAAGTTAGATAGGAATGGAATTTTAACTATATAGTTTTTAAAAATTGTTTATATCTTTTTTTGTAACTTCAAAGTTAGATAGGAATGGAATTTTAACTATATAGTTTTTATTTAAAAATTGTTTATATCTTTTTTTGTAACTTCAAAGTTAGATAGGAATGGAATTTTAACTATATAGTTTTTATTTTAAAATTGTTTATATCTTTTTGCATTATTTTTCCCCATGTCCAAATAGTAACTCTTTTTAAGGCAAGAAAATTCCTCTTTTCACTATTGACTACCCCACTGTTAACCCTATGTTCCATTACATTTGGCCATACTAGAAAAATATGAGGTGGTCCACAGTCATTAGCTAATATGTATTAGTTTCCCAGTGTATTAAGGCAAAGGCAGATATACTGACTGACAAATGCCCAAGGAATAGCTTGAAATTTTTATGGAGGCTGACCAATGAAGAAATTTATACTCTGTAATTAAAATAGAATCAACTTTAATCCAGGGAATGTGATAATTTAGTTTTAATGGTGTTAGACAAGAGAGGTTGAGGTCATTCTATGAAGTCTGATTCTGAAGCCCTCTGGACTCTTTAAAACCTTTCCACAAGATTTATTTCTTGTAGGGAACCTAATTTGATATGCCTTAAGGTTACCAAAGATGAGAAGAAATAGTTTTAGTGCATAGTCAGTTTCCCTTGAACACAGGTTGTTAATATCCTGGTCAGAAACCATGCCTAATTATGTGTTCTCTACTGCATTTAGACCTCAAAAACCATTAACTGACAATAGCAACAATAGGCATTTGTGATTCGCAGCCTCATTCTCAGATTGTGGCAACACTCCTCTACCACATGTTGTGCACAAGCCAGGACTTTTCCACCCTGTCAAAAGGGAAATAGTTCAAAAACAATTCAGTGACCTTTGACTTGAGGCTTCCATATGCTATGAGTATGGCAGGTAATTCATGAATGTTTTCTCCTTGAAAAATCAGGATAAGCATCGAGTGCTTTTGCTTGTTTTGTTACTGAGTCCAAGCTCATAGTGCTTGCTGCACAACAGGCCAGTAAGTCAAGAGATGAGTTGTTGGGGCAGGGAATAGTGACTTTATTCAGAAAGCCAGCAGACTGAGAAGATGGCAGACTAGTGTCCCAAAGAACCATCTTAACTGGGTTTGGATGCTAGTTTCTTTCACGGAACAAAGAGGGGGAGGTGAGGAGGTAAAGTAAAGAAAAACAAAAACAAAAGAAAGATGATAAGTTGTTGCATATATTTCCTGGTTCTGGCTAGACTCTGGAGGGAATGTGTTAATTTCTTCTTTCCTGCAGCCTTTCACAGGTGGGCCTGGTCAGGATGTTTCCTGTGAGCTTAAACAAAGGCATTTTAGCTTAACACTCAGGCACAGGAGACAGGGTTCCTGGAGATGGGCCACCATGTATACTTTAAGCTTATAGGCAACATCCCTTTAGTGATTAACTTGTAGCAAAAGCAATAGAATATAAAGGTTAAAGTAAAAGAAACAGATCCAGTATGGAGTCAGATTTGTTCTTCTCTATTATAGTTTGTTTTTAATATTTGATCTCTCATGAAAAGCTCATTGTAGCTCTCACCAGAAACCATTGGAATGAAAGTTAATCATTCAAAACATTGTAATTTTCCTATTACATATTCTAGTGATGTTAAAGATGGAACGTATTTTCTAATGTGACCTTGTGATATATAGTGTAACCCAAAAAAGTCTATAGCTATATTTTCTAATGTGGCACAAAAAAGTGACCAGTTATGAAGTCTAGAATTATGTGAAAGATGCCATATTTGCTTTCTTTCTAGAAACCAGTAATCAATAAGACCTCACATATGTGTACATGTATACATGTATATATAATAATAAGAATGTTTAAAAATGAGGGGTTTTTCACATGCATTTACATTCATCTGTGAATCTAAAAAAATGCCTTTCAAAGCACCATAGATCTAATAAATATGTCTGCATTCTTAATAGTTTTAGTAAAATATAATCAAGCTGTATAAGCAATAAAATAGAATAGAGAGCAAGTAATTTCCAGTGAAATAGGTATACTAAAAGGCTGAAAAATTGTAAGTCACCAAATGTAGTCTTTTGGATACTGAGAGATTATGTCAGTGCAATTATGCCTCTGTAGAATATCATGACCTTAATAATTAATAAGGATAATTGGAGATTTGCAAACTATACTAATTTATTAGTAATCTATTTTACGTAGGCAGATAAACTAATGGATGAAATAAGAAACACTTGTAAAACACCAGTTAATAAATTTGGTTTTCTGAAAATAGGATCTTACCTGAATGCTTTTATGCAGAACTTTGTTTGTGTTTGAATATCTGGGTCAATGCCATTTACATAATTTCCCTAGCACTCTTGGCAAAAGGCAGAGATAACAATTCCTAGTGGAAGTTAAATAATGCATTACTATATTTATTCATTTATCGACAGATATTGAATGCAACTATGTGCAAATTATTGTTCAAAGTGCTGAGCATGCAGCAGTAAATAGAATGGATAATAATCCTTGCCTTCATGGAGAATGTAACTGTATATATTTTCTTCTCTGAAGTAAAGGTTCACATATTTATTTTATATATTTTCATCATAACCCAGATAAGTATGTGGTAAATAAGATACCAGATATAAGGCACAAAATGAAAGAAGGAAACTGTCATTTTCCCCTTCTGATGTGCATTCTCAGGTTAGTGCCAATACATGAGGAGTCACTTTAAATATAGAACACAAATAAGATTTTAAAATAGGAAATGAAAAGCTAGTTTCCCAACAATTCTGTATATTCACGATATCTCAGGGTCAGTTTGGGGTAATTATAAAAGAGGTAAACCAAGGCACCATATAACCTAACATGGTGATATTCATTAAACTGATGCATATGTAGATTTCCTTAGCCTTCCTCTGAGAAAGCTTTAAACATTTCCCATATCCATTGTATACATTCTTTTTCTTTTTCTTTTTCTTTTTTTTGGTAATGCTGTATTTACATACTCCTGAAAGCATAAAGTACCTATATAATTCCACTATGTAAAAGAATTATAGAAAATGTACAGTGTGAAATCCCCTCCTTTACCCCACTCCCAGTTTCATTCCACCCTTCCTCACCAAACAGAAAGCATTGTTGGTACTGTGGTTTATATCCTTCTCAATCCTCCCTGTCCCTGGGCCCTGGTAGGTATAATACCATATGTTAGTTGGTGCCACAACAAGGCACCACAAATTGACTGGCTTAAAACAACAGAATTTAGTCTTTTACAGTTATGGAGGCTAGAAATCCAAAATCAAGGTGTCAGAAGGCCATGCTTCCTCTGAAGGCTCTAGGGAAGAACATTTCCTTGCCTTTCTCCTAGCCTCTGGCGGTTGTCAGCAGTCCTTGTGATTTCTTTGGCTTGTAGATGAGTTACTCTAATTTCTGCCTCCATAATCACATGTTTTTTCCCTGGGTGGTTTTGTCTCTGTCCTCTTCTTTTAAGGGCTCCGGTCATAATGGATTTAAGGCCCACCCTAATCCAGTAGGACCTCGTTTTAATTAATTGCATCTGATAACAAAAACTCTCTCTTTGACCAAACTTTACAGGTTCCTCTGATAATCTTTTCTGGACTAGGCCTCCACCTTGGCCCAAAACCTGTCTTTGGCCTGCCCAGTCCAGGCTTAGCAAAGAATCTTGCTAAGTTATCCTTCCCACCCTTGGTATATGATCATCCTTGATATCTGATCACCCTGGCCTGCCTTCAGCAAGAATCCTGTTAATCAGGTTTTTCAAGAATCCTATTACCTTTGATGTCTCCTCTTAGTAAATTTCCATCCACTTAACCCCTCTCCCTGCTCCTTGGCTATATATCCCCACTTATGCTCTTTGGCTATATATCAGAATTGAGTTCCGTTCTATACTGAAGTTTGTTTCCCCCTATTACAATAGTTACTAAATAAAATCTATTTTTTGCACTTTAACTACTGTACAGCTCTGGTTCTCTTTGACACTGCAAAGCCCCCATTTCCACAAAAGGTCACATTCTGAGGTTCTGGATGGACATGGATTTTGAGGGAACACTATTTAACACCGTACACAGTAAATCTATTCATACACACATATTGTTGTTGCATAAATCAGTTTATTTCTATCTCTTTCCAAATAAACTGGTTCTTCAATATCATTTAAGATTTTGTGGGACTCCTAGATGAAGCAAATCAAATATCAGACAAAACAATACACCCCCAAATTAAGCCTGAAAATAAAGTAATTGTGGGAAAGTTGGTGATCAACTTCTATGCACCCTCATAGCACATAGTATTTCTATTGTTGTGACTTTCATACTGTATTGAAATTACTTATGTGATTATATCTCCAGGTAGATTTTAAGCCACTTTAGGATAGGAGCTATGTCGCATATTTCTGAATTCTCAGGTCAGATGTGATGTCCAAGAAATAGTAGGCATTTAGTGAAAGTCTCAGGTAGCCCGAACTAGAATTTAAACATGTTTGAGTATGTCTAGTGAACTGGTGGGTGACCTCACCAGAAGCTTATTTACCTTCAAGATCAAAGGGCTTCCTTGAAGGATTCTTCCTAAAGAAAGCGGAATCAGTGAGGTAAGCTGGACCCAGGAAAAGAACACACCAGACAGTCAGGTGATTTTGAAAATAAGACTGGGTCTTTCATACAGATGTGTCTTATGTAATGGTCCATATCTGACACATAATCTCTACAGAGTGTAGGGAGACTGTGAGTTAGATGTGAAAAAGCTGTTTCATTGAAAACACTATAAATTTACGAGGAAACAAACCGTGCAGTTTGGATAAGCTATAAAGCACACCACAAAGAAGGGATGGTTCTCCTCACCCTGTCTGTTGCCTCAGATGTCTGTCACATTGGCAAATACTGATATTCAGCAGTAATGAACTTATTCATGACCGCAAGAGAGATACCTTAAGCAAAGTACCAGATACTTGAAGAAGGTTGTTTTAAATGACACACAAAACTTCAGTCAAATATGGTTCCTTATAAACCAATTAGTGGTGATGGGCTGGTGAGCGTTAGGGAAACATGGGCTACATAGATTAAAATGGAATGTGTTACACCTTAAATTTAAACAAAATAAACAGGACCACATTGTAAATTTTAGATTGGGTTCTAGGGTTTAAAAGGATGAGACAGTTAACCATACGAGATCTTTCCAAATTTATGTTTGTATTCGAAAAGAATTAATGTACATACAAATTCATAAAAAGCTAAGAAACAGAATTTTGAACTTGTTAATGCAATCATAGGGTGACTGAGATGCATAGGAACGTGCAATATTTTTTTTAATGAAAATATATAAGTACAGATTATTCCTAATGTTCTCCCAAATGGCAAGTCTAAATTCATGAGGATTATAAAGGAAATGGTATGCTTTCTTAGATGTTATTTGGTCTGATTATAAATCTGCATGATCTTTAGACTATATGAATCTAACATTTAGGGAGAAATATAAGTAGCTAGAGAATATAAGAAAATTCATTTAAATTATCTTCTTAAATTTCTGGATTCAAAAATTTAACCAAAAGCCAGTTGAGAAAGTTGTAAGGGCAAGATGTTTTCTCCTGAGGTTTCATTTTATTATAATCTTCTGTTGGAGAAAATTGCTTTCATTTATTCTTTACAAAGATTGAGCTTTTATGTGTAGTGTTCTCTATTCCTACCTGTCTAGGAGTTCAGAGGCACAAAGTGAAACTAAAGCTTCTGAGGAAAGCATTTCAAAGTTGAATATTATTACCTGTGGATTTAAATTGCAGTTGTTTCCTAAGAGCTTCACAAGTTTATTTTCCATATTCTTTTGAGTGAATCATCTATCCAAATGCTTGAATGAGGGAAAATAAGATACAAAAAAGACAAGGAGGGACAAATTTAGGGAAGATCTTCCTCATATAATAGAACAACCCTCCTTTTTCATGGATGGCCGTCCCTAAAATGGTGATTTTTCCAGGAAGTAGTAAAATGGAGTCACCAAAATGTAGACACATGTGATCTGCTATTTGGTTAACTGCTATTTTCCTTCAGCTCAAATGTTACTTTTCCTAGGAAATCCTTTCCTACTCTCTGTGACTGTATAAACCCTCAATATTACTCTCCTAGAGTCCTGTGTTCTTCTTTTTAGAAGCACGTATCATGGTAGTAAAATGACACTGAGTGTGTGATCCTTTGGTGTCCATCTCCCCCATAAACTTTAGCTTCAGAAAGATAGACCTGCATATACATCTGCTCCCCTTGTATCTGCATCTCTTAGTATAAGACCGGAGCCCTATTAGTTGAATAGATGAAAGAATGAATGATTCAATGTTTCTCAAATTCTCCACGCAGTACACATATTACTCACTTGATACAGACAAAATAGGCATCAGGCCATGCATAATTACTGGATGAAAACAGCTAGTACACACACACACACACACACACACACACACACACACACACCCTGCACATTTATCAATTCACCTGCAGAAACTCCCTGACCATGCTTATAT